>NW_010528489.1:0-3455 GCF_000687285.1 Phaethon lepturus | reverse complement strand
GTCCAACCCCCCTGCAACGAGCAGGGACATCTTCAACTAGATCAGATTGCTCAGAGCCCCGTCCAACCTGACCTGGAATGTTGCCGGAGATGGGGCACCTACCACCCCTCTGGGCAACCTGGGCCAGGGTTTCACCACCCTCATTCTGAAAAACTTCTTCCTTCTATCTAGTCTAAATCTGCCCTCTTTCAGTTTAAAACCATGACCCCTTGTCCTACCACTACAGGCCCTGCTAAAAAGTCTGTCCCCATCTTTCTTATAAGCCCTCTTTTCGTACTGGAAGGCTGCAATAGGGTCTCATCTGAGTCTTTTCTTCTCCAGGCTGACATCCCCAACTCTCAGCCTGTCCTCACAGGAGAGGTGTTCCACCCCTTTGATCATTTTGGTGGCCCTCCTCTGGACCTGCTCCAACAGATCCATGTCTTCCCTGTGCTGATGCCTCCAGAGATGGACGCAGGACTCCAGGTGGGGTCTCACCAGAGCGGAGCAGAGGGGCACAATCACCTCCCTCGACCTGCTGGCCATGCTGCTTTGGATGCAGCCCAGGGTACAGTTGGCCTTCTGGGCTGCGAGCACACATTGCCAGCTCATGTCCAGCTTTTCATCCACCAGTACCTCCAAGTACTTCTCAGCAGGGCTGCTCTTGATCCCTTTATCCCCCAGCCTGTATTGATACTGGGTGTTGCCCTGAGCCAGGTGCAGGACCTTGCACTTGTCCTTCTTGAACCTCATGAGGTTCACATGGGCCTATTACTCGAGCTTGTCCAGATCCCTCTGGATGGCATCCCGTCCCTCAGGTGTGTCAACCGCACCACTCAGCTTGGTGTTGCCTGCAACACTTGATCCCACTACCCAGGTCATTGATGAAAGTGTTAAACAGCACTGGTCCCAGTATGGAGCCCTGGGGGATACAGATGCAGTACAGAAATTAACTATTCTTAATAATCACTTAGGATTTGTATGTCTTGCCTGTTGAAACATACTTCTGTATGGAATATTTAAATAAGAAAAAAATACCTTAGTATATCCTTAGCATAATCTGAAGAAAGAGTATCAGAATAGATATATTAACATTGTGCTTTATCATAAAAATATGTTCATCCTCAGGCTAAAATATTACCTTATCCTGTCTCATCTTCTAGATTTGACTGTCTTTACTAATGATTTTCTAAAGAATTTGTGAAATCTGAGTTTAAAAAAAACAACAAAATAATGGTCTCCCAGGCAACACAGCTAGCAGAGATAGTAATGTTTCAGCAGAAATAGCACCTTTTTTAAAAAGAATTGTATTGTTTTCAATTGTCTTCACTACAGCCACTTATCAACAGCATCACGGTACAAAGTAGGTATGAGTTTTAGCAAGTTTCATTTCCTTCAGCCTTTTCAGATACTAATAACATATATTTTAAAAACAGTTATGCAGCCTAGTTGTGCAGCAAGTCCATCAGAAGGTGAAATTCTGACAAAGGCAGGTTCTGCTTTCAGCCACACAAGGCCTACACCTAAAATACCTCTTCAAAAAGACAAGCAACATAATCTCTTTAATAAGCATTCTTAAAATTACAAATTCATATATTTAATTGTGGATTTTTTTGACAAGAGAGATTGCTAACTAATTTTCACCTCCATTTATTTAGAACTTTTTGAAAGTGAACTCCCTACTACCTTCAGCTTTTGTGAGAAATGTAAACAAAGTGGCTAGGATCCTTTTTCAGCACAACTGATTTATGGCATTCTGACAGAAAATTCCAGCTGTTAGTTAGCATAATTAGCCAGGAAAGATCCATACTGAATTGAAGCACTCGCAAAGTGGTAAAAAGCCCCTCAACTTCATTCATTAAGGCTAATATTCACTCCTTGGAAGGATACAGCTACTGTTAATAGGAAACAAAGTTGAAGAGGCTGTGATCTTATTAGATTTCTCACTATTTCTCTTCTAAATAAAAAATATTTAACTAATAAAAACATACAAGTATAATTGCCGAGTAAGACTATACATAAGAGACTTAAAACAGAAAATTATTAAGTTAGGAACACAAGCAGCCATATATATTCCAACTGGGATATGGATAGGATTAGTACTAATAGTACTATTACTATTAGTACTAATACTATACTAATAATTTTCCCACGGAACAGACTGACCCAAGTAAAGGTGCTTACTAGCCTTCCTAACCTAGACGCCACCTTTGCAAACATTCCTTGGTTACCCCTCATTCGTGTAGCGAACGTTGAACGGCACGTACATGCCGCAAATCCAGAAACAACACTCCCCACATCCATATGGTCTCCTCTGTTCTAGATTATTTTCAGCAACAAAAACATTGCTGTTTTATCAGATATGGGAAATGCATTTAAGACTAGAAATTTTAAAATGAAAGTTCTGTCCAGGCTCAAACGTTGCAACAATAAGTCAGTAAATACAGACCTAAACACAAAACTGAATTAGGAGGCTTTGAATTTTATTAAGATAAATGGGAAAGAATCAATTCACACAATTATGGAGATTAAACAAGAAAGCAAATAAACTCACCCTTAATAAGGTTATGTCTCTATTGTAAAAACACTACTTAGCTTAGAAAAAAATGTGTTTTATTTAAACTTTACATCTGACATTTTCAAGGTGATGCAGTGGAGGGATCAGGGGAAGGAGGAAATAAAATGGGTGGTGTTCACAGCACCTGAATGCTTAGAAGCAGCCTTGGCTTCTTATATGAAACAAAGAGACTGTGACTATCCTTGTTGTTTACCTTTCGCAAATATTTCCCAAATATGCTAATTGATCAAGAAATACCCCTTTTTTTCAAACAAGATAATAATTTTTCACACAAATAACATGGTTTTAAACATAGTTGGCTAAAAATAATGCATTCCTGAGTGTGCTTTACTATGCTTCATTAGGACCAACTGAACAACTGAGAGAAAAGAGGGTTGCATCCTACTGCTTTGGGTAGGTCATACACAATTGAAAAACATTTATAAAATGGTGGTAGCTGAAAAATCAAAATCTCTGAGTCTTGCTACGCATGCAGCAGTGTCCAGTCTGAACACTGGTGTTATGACCAAACAGATTTCTTGTTCTCCTTCAGCTTTTATGCTCCAACATACCCCCTCCCCCCGCTCTTCTTATCACAATGAACACTTCTACCTCTTACATCTGCATCAATATGATTTTATTCTTCCTGGAAAAATCTTGTATCATCCTATCATAAACCCATGAAGGTCAATCTCTAAAGCACTCAACATTAACCTGTGGCGCTCAGGGCTCAGTACACGATGCTAATATCATCCACAGGAACGTATGCAGTATGTGCTGAAAGAAGTCAGGTTTTTATGGATCAAAGAGCATAGCACACTGCGACCGTGTTGATGCTCAAAAGAATATTTACTTCACATTTACATTTTATTCTTATATTATTATATATTATAATTAATATATATAATTAATATATTGT
>NW_010528488.1:1491-26961 GCF_000687285.1 Phaethon lepturus | reverse complement strand
CAGCTCAGGGGGCTGAATACCCTGCAGATATGTCTGCTTCCAGTTAATCCTCTAATATTCCAAGCAAAAATGAACAACTGTTTTATCTCTTTTTAAAAATATAATACAGCTTTATGGTTTCAGACTGACCTTAGTAAGTCAAAGATGGGAATTTCAGTCCTGTCAGGAAGAGAAAGGATTTGGACACAGGTGTACCTCTGCCTTTCTAAATCTCATAACTGCTGAATTGTTGGCCAAAATCACTTGGCCTTGATTTGAAGGAAACACTTGACCTCAGCTTTTGTCAGAAAGGACTTAGGCTGCATCCTTCACAGGAGGCCTGAGTGCCATAAGTGCTGAGCAAAGTGCAGTGACTCCTTACAGCTCAGAGATGCCTTGAGGGGGGTAGGATTCATGCCATTCCATCGGCCAAGAAGTCTAGCTTGCAACTCCCTTGTGGGAGCCCAGCTTCTCCTTTCCAATGGATACAACAGGAGTTGGTAGGATTCTGACCACCCCACAAAGCAGATGGGGCGGATAAGGCATTTAGCTGCTGGGGGAGCGAGTGCAGTCTTCCTTTGCTCCTCTGCAGGACGGCAGGGTGGAGTCATCCTGGCAGAAAGATTGTCAGGCTCCAGCTCAAACCACCAGCTGGGCCATGTTAGTAAAACACACTCCCATGCACAAAAGTCCTTGGTCACCATGTTGACTTTGATGGATCTTTTTTCTGAAAGAGCTGATTCTTCCTCTGTATAGTAAAAAGCATGTAGCTCAGGGCTATGGATTTTGCTTGTGTTCCCTTGTCTCATTTCCTTTCTAAATTTAAATTTTAGTTTTCCTCAGAAACTATGGGAGTTGGGCTTTTAAATTCAACTAAAGCCTGATCATCACTTGTGCAACAGTTTGTCACTTATGACAAAAGCAAAGCTGTCATGAACGCCTTTAAAGAGCCAGTATCAATGCGATTTCTTCTGTGGTATATAAGGCACAGACAGATGGTAATTCTGCATGTTTCTCAAGTCTGATGGTACTTGTTACATATTCTACTGTTATGATTGATCAATGAATCTGTACTAGCACTTACTAATTCTATATTTTGATATGCTAGCCAGTGACCCAAATCCCTAGACAACGGGAAAAAAATTATTTCTTCCTTACCCCCAGATTCCTTACACAGCTCCAGGTGAGCTTTTTTTAACAATATATTATTGTTAATAAAATCAGTTAGCATCTCATTTTCTTGAAAATTTCTTCTCATAATTTCAAACATAGAATTTCTCTTTTTCCTGTTTAAACTGAGTGTTTTTTGTTGTTCAAGAAATTGTTTTCCTACTTCATGACTTGTAAGTGAACAAACCATTGTCTGCACTATTCTCTTGTAATATCATAATGCATATGTTAAATAGTTAGTAGTAGCTAGTATGCATAGAAATACTTCATGTTGTTATCTTCTACAACACAGAGAAGTCTTAACACTAAAATTTACTTGTTTGTTACCTATTATTTTTTTACCTGTAAAACATGCCATTTCACAAATAATACTTTTCCTAAATCTCTACATTCATGCCACGTGTCTTCAGACATTTCTAAATCAGTCTTGAATATGGAAATTCTACAGTTCCTACTGAATTTTAAAATGTTAAATTAGTGCTATTTCCATATTGGTCTTGCCTGAAATATTTACAGTAACATGTTATTTTCTCTGCCTGAAATCAAATGTATTCCATATAGTATAATGAAGGATTAAAGTGTGTTTATTTCAAACCTAAATGAAAATGTGCTGCTCGACACTTTGAAATATTATTTCGTATGTATGAATCAGCAGAATATAGTATGGATAAACACAACAGTATCTTTGCCAGAAGATAATCACAAGCTTTGAAACGGCACAGCAATAACTCTTTCCAGGATGCTGTGATTAGAGACCTCCTAAGTACTCATGTAAAAGAAAAAAGAGATTACAGTTTAGATGATAAATAATAATAAGTTAAATCTAGTATTGCTGAAAAGAAATAACCTTTTTATTTCTCAAAATATATTTTAAATATTTTGCAATCAATGTTTATTCAGCTATACCAAAGCAAATACTGCTGTTGCAGTTTTTTTATAACTAAAAATGTTCCTTCAGTAAAAAACAAGTCATTGTCTTTGTTTAAGAATTGTGGAGAGAGAAATAGACCCAAACTATGTTGCAAAGTTGCAGTCTCATAGACACACTTTATGCAGAAGACCATTATTATATGTGGGATGATAATTTCTTTCTGTGTGTTAGCAAAGCTGTATGGACTGGGGACTTTGACAAACTGCTCTCATTTCTGTCCTTTCCTTTTTTAAATTATTTTAACTCTTTCCATTTATACATTTTAAATGTATAGGAAGGGCATGGAGATGTTACAGGGCAGTGGTCTGAAGTGTCCCTTAATGAAATTTGTATCAATTTTTTCACTTGTGTATTTTTTATTGATATTTAGGGAGTATGTGCTGATGGAAGGCATGCATACAGAAAAACAACTGCCTTTGAAATACTTCTGTTATTGACAGAAGAACAACATAGATAAATATTGATTGATTTGTGCCATTTACACAAATGTAGTTAGGGAAAGTTCTTTGACTCCAAAACTACATGAAAGTACAAATTCATAATCATAAATTCTACAGTCCTGGCTACATTATATACATTCTGTGTAACTACTAAGGATGCCATAACAGGTACAATATTCACTAGAATGTCTTTATACAGTGTAATATATTCTTTTCTTTAAACAGTTCAAATTTTATGTGAAAAAGTACATTTTGTAAAATGATTTCCTATGAAAATTAGTTTTGTGTTATCAAAGCTTTTCATGTATTAAACTTGCCCTGAGTGACGATGCAAACATGTGGGAATAATCCCCTCCTGAGAAAATGGAGAAAATGCTTCTGTAAGGATGTGTGGGCTGTGAGACCATCTGCTTCAGTAAGATAGTTAGATTAAGGAACTTTTATTTCAAAGGGGATAATAAGTGAAAGGGAAAGTGATAAATAAAACTCACAAGAGATACAAACCTGATAAACCGTAATGGAGACCATGACAAAGATTGAAACTCTTCAGCCACCAACTGATGTGACATGGTCTTGGAGAGGGCCAACCTGGACTTTATAACTGATAAGAACCCGGGCTTTATAACTGATGACAGAGAACATGAGGATTTTGAATGTTTGAGGGGGGCATGTGGGACTAGGCAAAACTTGCTGAGGAATATTTAGGCGACAGGAATTGGTGAGGAGCAACAGAGGGGAGCAAGTATTAAAGAAGCTGGCCACACATAAACAGTTGCTAGTCTGCCTGATCACTGCAGCCATCTTATCTTCTACGTAAATCCTTCCTTAATCGTCTTTCTATGTAATCTCACTCTTAACCCATGTGTGAGTACTGCAAGGTCTAGGAGCCAGCAACTGGAGAGGCTAGAATGGTTGACAAGTACCAACGACAGCTGTGAGACCCGGGAGAGAGTGGCCCATGCATTCATGGTGCAAGCAAATGGAAGGAGCGAGAAGCTCCATGCCAGCAGCTGGGAGGTACCTGGGTCATGGGGACCCATGTATTTGGAGCGGACCAGCTAAGGGGCTGCTGTGACTGATGCAAGTGCCAGCAGCTGGAGTCAGACCTCAGGCCACAGGGCCCTTGTGCCTGTGGTATCAACAGCTGGAGCAAGTGAGGGTCCCAGCACCAGTTGGAGTGGGGATAGGACCCATGTTGCCTGCATGCCAGCAGCCTGGGGACCACTGCTTTCGTATCTTCCCCTAACCCGATGTGTGTGAGTGTGGACCAGATGGCGAGTAGGTGGTCCCAGGTCCATGTCAAGGGTCTATGCTGGTACTGGGGGGAACAAATGAGTGTGGAGTGTGTGTGTGAGACGTGTGAGAGTTCATGTGTGTTTGCTAGAGACTACCAAGCTGGACCAGCCAGTGAGTGGGAGACCAGTGGAGCAGGTAAGAATGACTGGGAGGCAGGCAGGTATAATGGTCAGACAGAGGATGCTGATGCTCGAGAGATCTGCAAATGTGTGTGTGTGTGTGTGTGTGTGTGCATGTGTGTGTAAATCCAGAGAATGAGGGCATTTGTGTGAACTTCAGGCCTGACTGGCTGAAGGAGAACAGGACCTGGCTACCTATGGTTACGTGTTATGTCAGTTCTGGTAACCGACGTGCACCCAGTACATGTGGGTGTTGTTAAATGCCGCTAGTGCCCTGGCTGTGGCAGTCATGTAGACATCTGTGTCAGTGTCCCCTCTGCGTGTTGGGTGTGCATGTCTGGGATGTCCTCTCAGCATTGCTGCTGGTTGAACTTGTAAACAGGAAGGCAGCAGCCATGCCCATCCCCCTGAGATGGACAACCCTGGGCCTCGAGACTCCCCAGGCTGGATGCCAGCGGCTGGACAGGAGGAACCCTTGACACTTCCTGATCAAAGCACCTCCTCTGTCAGTTCTGCAGGAGATTCCACCATTACAAGGAGCAGAAGCTGAGCCCATACCAGCATTTGCAAAAGCACTCACGAGACAAAATACTGATGTAGGTTCATGCTATGGATTATTACAGACTTGAAAATGTCAGATTGGTTACATCAGATATTGAAAATGCCAACTTTTTTATTATACATATCCATAGCAATAGCCAGGAAAGTTTCTGTATCTGTCTGTCCAGATTGACGTCAAAGTGACCATATTGTTTTGGACCTTGTTGTGTACTTACAAAATTGAAGCTTATTCTGACATCAGTGAAAACAGTCTTTTTGCTTTACAGAGGAAGCCAGTTACAACAAATATATTACAAAATTAAATAATTACATTTGCTTTACTACTGAGGAATTTGATCAGGTTGACACTTGAAACTAGCTAACAGTTAATATTTTAAAGGCAGAAAGTGTAGGCCAGCCAAGTTAGAGTAATTTGTGTTTAAAATATAGAAGATGGTCTTTTAATGTATGTACTCAGATGATGAGTGGATGGGAAAATTAACCTACATCACTGAATAAGAAGTACTTAATTCTTTTATTTTTAAAGTAAACATAGAATGAAAGTAGTGGTGGATATGTTCAATCTCAAGACAAAAAACACCTTACTACAGGTTGCTTTATGAAAAGCAAAAAGCTTGGCTTCTTGAAATATTATTTTAAATTGGTTGAATATTATACTATTGCAAATTTGATTAAACAAAGGAGAAGAATGTCAATTTATAGGTGTCTCAGTCTATTGTATCAAGATCAATAAAAAAGTACTGATATGCCAATAAACCATTTAAAGAGTTGGGGTTTTTTTGTGGCTTGAGCCATGCAATATGAGATTCAAACTATCACAGAAATAAGAGTGAAGATTTCATTTGCGATATTAAATGAATAACTCTCTGTATTATGACAGCCAGTTGTGAACTTTATTAAAATGCTAACAATAGCCTGCAGTTACTACACAATGGAATGTAATGATAGATTTCTTCTGTGTGTGGAATCAGAAGACTGATAGAGAGACTTTTAAAATGCATTTGTATAAAACTGCTTCATTTTTATTGTTTTCTAGAAAAGGCAACATGAGTGCAAAATATTGTACCTGATGGAAGGAACATTATATTCCAGAATTAAAATGTAACACTATGGATCTTCTCTGCATACCTTTTTTCAAATAAAAGAGTTATTTTGGGCAAAATCTGGCACAACTTCATAAAAATTATAATATATGAAAACTCAGATCTATAAATAAGAAATACCATAAACAACTTTAATACTTTTTAAAGGTGGTCATATTTATAGGAAACTACCTAAATAATGTGCTGCATGTTTATAGTTTATTGCAATGACACCTGTAATAAGCTGCAATATCTAAAATTGCTCATACATGCATTGCATCTATAATTGTGCATCAGAAAATAGAAAATTAAACATAGAGTAACATTTCCATTGAGAAACTAGGCATTTGAAATAGGATAGAGAGCTTTGTTTACTCTTTCGTATTACTGTGTTTTGAGGGTTTATCGCTGTTTATGCATTTTCTTCAAGTAAATGTAATTTCCTAAATACAATTTTCCTCCAAATGCTGAATCTTCATTTAATTTATTCATGCTGTAATGAATGTACCTGATGTGCAATGATATTTTCAGGTGCCTTCATAGTGTTATTCAAAATACCACTTGCTGTGTCACAGACGTCTCTGATATAGGTGAAAGAGGAGAAAAGAAAAACCTTGGATAAAACAAATCAAAAATGATTTGGAGTACTTGCAGCTAGGTGACTCGCTAAGGTCAAGCTCAGAAAAAAAAAAGTCTTACTGTAGGCATTCTAGCTTCTAATCACTTCGTGACACTTTTTTTTTAAAGCTGTGCTTTTGTCTGAGGTATAGCTAGAGCATGGACACTTGTCACCACATGGTCTATTTTTTCTGACAATTAGAACAGTATATATGAAGTAGAAAAGAAAAGAAAGTTCACTGTACCATAGTTCAATGTCACTTGTGAGAGATTAACAGTTCTTTGCTATTTTGGAGAAAAAACACACAGGCAAACAAAAAGAAACCCCAACCAACCAAAGAAAAAACCCTATTTGCTCTAATTTATCACAAGTGGTAGATTATTATATGCTATAAAATTTAATTAAGTCTTCTTACTGTTACAAGGAAAGTAAAAAATATATTCTAGTCGTTGAGCACTATCCAAGAGTGAGTGTGGTTTGAAGTTTAAGGGTAACTTTAAAAGTTTAAGAGGTCTTCAGAAGAATTCTCACTTGTGGTAGCTCTGTGTTAGCGACATCTGTGTTGCCTCATTTTGCACCCAACGCATTCTATGGGAGTTGTGTTACTGACTTCAAACACAAGACATGTCAGGAGTTCATATTTCTGAATATATTTCAGGCACATATATAATACTGACTTGTGTGACTTTGAAGGAAAAATAATAAAACAGGTGAAACTAGGCAGAGGTGAAGAAGAAATGCAGCCAGATTAGGCCATATTAAATATGGTGAATTAACCTCTGAGCTGTCCAAGAAAAAATGTTATGAAAGATAATATAAATATTTAAAATAATAATTGTAATGATATTAAAAAGCAATAGGCATGTCTGGTTCCTAAACTAGAGATACTTATAATCTTACTCTTCAGAACTGTGGTTGTGGCTAAACTACACAACCGGAATGGACTTAAAATCTTAGTGCACTCTGAGCATATCCCAAGTGGATATCACATGTGGATCCTGCCACAGGAAACTGGGTTGACAGTGACGCAAATAACAAAATGGCATAACAGCAACATTGAAGAAAACATTTTCCTGCATTGCAGAAAGCAACAGATTCATTTGCTTTAAGTTCTTTAAATGCATGCTGTATGTTGGCTGCTTACTTTGCATTTTCAAAGTTCTGTATCCACATTAACTAACGAAAGGGCTCTAGGGCTTGAGTATAGACATGTTATGTTGCTCCCTTTCCTGACTCTGTAAGACCAGAAGAGAGTGAGTTTCCACTTTTTACACAGAAGCCAAGTACATAGGAAACCTTACAAACACAGAGCTTTGATTCCACCTTTAATCCAAGAGTCTTATTCAGACAAGCACCAGATAGATAAGTAACGTGTCCTTGCTTGGAATAACTGTTATCTTCCCTGAAGCTCTTGCGACCCAATTCCTTCTGAAGCTCCCATAAGGTTAAATAAATCTGTACTTTATCTAATGTGGGTTTATGATTCTCTGCTACATGTGCCAGTAACTTTGACATGCATTTTATGCAGTGTACTGAATTCAATTTTGAGTTGCTTCCATGTATGTTCAAAGAATCTTTAACTTGTACTTTCTTCTTTGGTTCTATCTTTCTGATTACTTACTACTACTCTGTAGATGGTGAGTATGTAAAACTTTCATAAATAAGTACCATTGCCTGTACGCTCCATTTACAGAGATGAAGTTGACAGCAGTTTCATGATTTACTAACAGGCCAACCTCATTGCATGGGTGGGGGCAGAAATCAGATTTAATAACCTATTCAGAAAATAGCTTCTAGTTAGGTATTCCAAGCAAAAAGGATAATTCCCTCTCCAATGATTGTATGGTGAACTTAGATACTTTCTACAGAATTGAATCTAGTCATATAAGATTTTAAATTTTTTTAGGATGGACTGTTTTCTAACCCATTTATTAAATGTCATGCTTTGGAACAATATAATTTCTTCAATTTAACATAAGGCTGATGATTTATAAGATAAAGGCTCTAAGAATGGTTTTGACTATTTCATAGAATTAAAGCATAAAACACCTGGATATTTTAAACATAATTTCTTGTATATTACTGGTTATAAAGTGATGCAGGTTTTAACTTTATTAAAGCCTGTCAAGACTCAGCTTTTAGATTATACCATGGAAAGAGAAAATCAGAGACCTTGAAATCACCATTTAGAATAAGATACAGCCAAACAATCCAAGCAAATGATCCAAGCCTTCGACACTGAAAAGGTGATTGCTGTGCCAATCTGAGTTTAAGGAAAAATTGTTTTTACACCCAGATTGGGATCTCAATGTGATCATAACGTGCTGAGCCAGTCAAGGGAATTAAATGCTTCAGATAGGGTTGTCTGCTCTCTCTGTGAGCTTTAGGAGAGTTTATTTTGTCTCAAATCTATAATGCTTCAAAGGGAGAAGAAAAGAAAGAAAGAAGGAACAAAAATCTGATTACCACAAGTCAATTGTGCAGGAAAAGAAGGAAAAAATAAACTTGACTTCTACAAAAAAACAGCTGAAACCATGAAACGTAAGATTTGATTGCACCCATTGTCCAGGTGTAGAGCTGTGAATGTCATAAATTCACTGACAACACAGGTGATCATATACTTCCTGGGGCCTATGTAGAAGAGCACTAAGAGGGATACTCACCCATTCACAAAGGCAAATGATAGAAAGGACAACTAGGAGTACAAAATACGATTCCAATCCCACATACTGGACAAATATTTTAATTCAAAATTAGAGTCCTCCAATTCATGGGGAAAGAAAAGTATAGAGGTAGATTTAAATAGTTCATAACAGAATGCCTTTTCATCCACTTCAGTGAGAGGCAATACAAATCCACACCAAGAATAGAGTTATGATTTTAGAGAGGGTAAGAGTAGTAATATGCTGTTACTGTATTTCTACTTTCCAACTATTCCCACAAATTTCAGTGAAGCCCATGGTCACTCAGTATGCATTAGTAACTTGTCCTTCCCAATATTTTTTATCCTGTATGTAATTTTCAAACTCTTTCAATGAAGTTTTTCTATATTTATTGAGATCGTATCAGGAAGTACTAAAAAGTGCAGAACCAAAACTCAGTCCCTTAAGGATCCCCAGCAGAAATGTCCCTGCTCATTATTACCACGTCTATAACAATTATATTTTGAGATATGTCAACAAGACCATTTTCAGCTCTGATGTCTGATCAATTCCCTAATGCAATCTTATTATTCTAAGCATTATGTAGAATAAAAATACCTTGGAGAAAAAAGTGTGTCAAAGCAATAGAATTACTTTTACCAATGTGTGACTGTGTGAAAAAAAAAACTACTAGAAAAACAGTGGCTTTGCTTTATAAGACCTACCTTCCATGAAACCATGCTGGATGTCAATTACTTATATTTCAATAAAATCATAGGATAGTTTGGGTTGGAAGGGACTCTTAAAGGTGATCTGGTCTAAACCCCGCCTCAATGAGCAAGGACATCGTCAACCAGATCAGGTTGCTCAGAGCCCCGTCCAACCTGACCTTGAATGATTCCAGGGTTGGGGTATCCACAGCTTCTCTGAGCAACTTGTGTCAGTGTTTCACCACCCTTATTATGCAAAATTTGTTCCTTAGATCTAGTCAAAATCTACCCTGCTTTATTTTAAAAACAGTACCCCTTGTCTATCACAACAGGTCCTGCTAAAAAGTCTGTCCCCATCTTTCTTATAAGCCCCCTTGAAGTACTGGAAGGCTGCAATAAGGTCTCCCCAGAGCCTGCTCTCCTCCACGCTCAACAACCCAAACTCTCTCAGCCTGTCCTCATAGGAGAGGTGTTCCATCACTCATCATTTTTGTGGCCCTCCTCTGGACCCACTCCAACAGGTTCAATGTCTTTGCTGTGCTGAGGGCTCCAGAGCTGGACGTAGGACTCCAGGTAGAGTCTCAACAGAGCGGAGTAGAGGGGCAGAATCACCTCCCTTGACCTGCTGGCCACGTTTCTTTGGATGCAGCCCAGGATATGGTTGGCCTTCTGGGCTGTGAGCGCACATTGCCGGGTCATGTCCAGCTTTTCATCCACCAGGACCCCCAAGTCCTTCTTGGCAGGGCTGCTCTCAATCCATTCATCCCCCAGCCTGTTACAGATACTGGGAGTTGCCCCAACCCAAGTGCAGGACCCTGCACTTGGCCTTGTTGAACCTCATGAGGTTCGCACAGACCCACTTCTGGAGCTTGTCCAGGTCCCTCTGGATGGCATCCTGTCCCTCAGGTGTGTCAACCACACCACTCAGCTTGGTGTCGTCTGCACCAAGGATGTTGTGGGGGACCATGTCAAAGGCCTTTCAGAAATCCAGGTAGATGACATCTATAGCTCTTCCCTTGTCCATTAATGTGGCCCTCGGTGAAGCCATTCTGGCTGTCTCCAATCACCTCTATGTCCTCCATGTGCCTTAGCATAGCTGCACAGTGATGAATCTGATGGGTCAGTAGTTCCCTGGGCCTTCCTTGCTACCTTTTTAAAAATGGGTGCACTGTTTTCCTTTTTCTAGTCTCCAGGGACTTCTCCTGACTGTCATGACTTTTCAAATATCATGGAGAGTGTCTTGGCAACTACATCAGCCCATTTCCTCAGAACTCTGGGATGCATCTCGTCAGGTTTCAGAGACTTGTGCATGTTCAGGTTCCTCAGGTGGTCTCAAACCTGGTCGTAGAGTGGGAGGGACTTTGCTCCTCCAGTCCCTCTCTTACAGTCCATCCCCTCGAGCGGTGTGGGAAGAGACACTGCCACTGAAGACTGAGGCAGTTTGAAGTCTTTGAGTACCTGAGCCTTCTCCTTGTCCATTTTTACCAGTTTGCCAGTACCCTCATCAGAGGGGGGTACACTTTCTTTTACCTTATTTTTCTCATTGTTACTGTAGAGGTCCTTCTTATTATTCTTTGCATCCCTTGCAAGTTCAGCTCCAGCTGCACCTTGGCCTTTTTGACCCCATACCTACAGGACCAGGCAGTGTCCCTGTACTCTGCCCAGGATACGTGTCCCTGCTGCCACTGCCTGGGCATTTCTTTCTTGTCCTTTAATTTGACCAGCAGGTCTTGACTCAGCCATGCCAGCCTCTTGCCTTCCTTTCCTGATTTCTTACTCCTGGGCATCGAGAGCTCTTGTGCTCTGTGGAAAGCATTCTTAAAGATCTGCCAGCTCTGTTCTGCTCCCTTGTCCCTGAGGGCAGTTTTCCAGCGTGTCCTATTGACTAACTCCCTGAAGAGCTGGAAGTTTGATTTCCTAAAATTCAGGGTCCTGACTTTACTTTTTGCCTGCCCCATATCCCGTCAGGACTGCAAACTCCACCGGTGCATGATCACTGCAGCCCAGGCTGTCTTCTCCAGTCCTGATGTCACCAATTAGTTCACTTCCGTTGGTGACCAACAGGTCCAGTATGGCATCCCCTCTGGTAGGGCTGTCTACTACCTGGCATGGGAAGTTATCCATCATGCTCTTCAGGCGTCTCCTGGATTGCCTACAGCTGACCATGCTATTTTTCCAGCAGATGTCGGGGTGGTTGAAGACCCCCAGCAGCATGAGAGCCTGCAAAGCACAATGATTCCTGTAGCTGGAGTAAGAAGGCTTCGTCAATAGACTCCCCTTGGTTGGGTGACCTATAGTAAACACCAACCACAAGGTTCCCTTTCTTGCCTCGATCCCGATTCTCACCCACAAGCTTTCAGCTTGTTTGTGGCTATTCTTCAGAGACAACCCTTCACACTCCAGCCATTTCTTGATGTAGAGGGCAATGCCTCCACACTTCCTTCCTCACTTGTCCCGTCTGAACAGCCTGTAGCCATTGGTAGCTGATGTCCAGTCATGGGATTCATCCCCAAATTTCAGCAACAGCAAGAGGGTCATAGCTTTCTAGCAGTACAGTGGCTTCCAACTACTCCTGTTGGTTGCCTGTGCTGTGCGCATTGGTGTAGAAGCACTTCATCTGGGCTGTGTCACCTTCTTAGAGGGATACCCCTTTGTTCCTTTGAGGTCGTTTTCTGCTATTTCCCTGTTGGCTCCTATTACCTCAGGAGCCTTTGGCTCATGTCTGTGCGACTTCAAGTGTGCTTCAGTGTAGCCAGCACATCTCAGAGCAACTGGCTGAGGGCCCTCGCTAGCACCCCATCCCTCTAATCTTGGCATGTCATCCCACAGCTTGTCATGGCAAGCCTGATATTATCCCCTTCCCTCCTCAAGGGATCTAAATCTGTATTGGTTGAGTGCGAAAATATTTGGTTATTTTACACAGGAGTAACACCAGTTTTCCTCTGGTTTATTCTTTTTTATCTTTTTATGGGATTAAGCATACATTTTACTAGGTTTTAATCCCTTAGTATTGCTCCAGTTTCCTAAGTCTTGTTAAAACTGAGCTGTGGAAAGAGCTCCCAGAGTAATTCCCTTATGGTTCTTGACTAAATTATCATGGATTTTTGACTTAACAAGATGTAATCTTAATAGATACTGTATCACTCCTTCCTTATTTACATCAGTATATTATATAAATACATCCTTCTCATTTTGTCTGAAAACAGAAATCATCATACCACTTGTGAGCCTTTCCTGTACTGCTTTTCCAATGATTTCTGACTTTTATTCTGTAAGTGGAAACCTTTTAGTGCTGTATTTACCATTTTAGCAGTAACAGAAACAGAAGAGAGAAAAAGGGTAAAAGGCCAATCCAGAGGTATTTCTGGTTTGAATTTAACCCTGAGTAACATAACTTCTAAGACGTGAGGAAAATTTAGGTTGGAGGCTGAAAATGGAATTTATTAATGACAGTCAGCATGATTTTATGAAAGGTAGGTTTTGTCATTCTTGGTTTCCTAGAACACGTATCAACACTGAGGAAGATCTATAGTAACAAATAAGAAGTAGGTAAGCCTCTTTTGACCAAAGATATCTCTTATACACTGCTGTTAAGGTCTCTCCCATTAAGACTCTAGTTACCCTGTTGAGTATAACCAGCAAATGAAAAGAGAAAGGCATCTATAAGAGAATGAATCATAGCACCTGAATCGTTTTCTAGTGGTGTCAACCATATCTTGTACAGTACTGCATGATTCTAACACAGGTCACCTAGGTACCAAAAACTTACGTGGGGCAAAGGACTGTGGAGCACAAATAGGACACCTATATCAGATGGGTATTGTACAACATATGATAATGCAGATCTTTTAGATATCACAAATAATAATCACTGAAGAGAAAACTAGTTTTTTTAAATTTAATCACCGAAAAGAAACATATATCTATACATAAAAATAAATAATATTCCATATTACTAACTTGAATAAGGTCTGCATGGAGCTTGATCTGATGATTTAAAATATTTTTAATATTTTGAAATGTAATGTATTTTTGTAAAATGTCAACTTGCATTAACCAAACCAACAACAACAGAAGTGTTGTTTTATTTGTCTCAATCAATGAGTTTTATGTTTTGTAACATGAAAATTCTCATTCATTCAGGCACCTTCTCAAGCATATTTGGTAGTAGAATTTTCTGTTTCTGAAAGACTTGAGGGCCTTCAACATGTTTTATGTTATCTGCTGCATATGATAAGATGTTCCTGCCTAAATTCTTCTTGATATTTATTTATTGTTTGAAACAACCATTTATTTATTCTCTAAAACTAAGTTTATTATATAAAATGTGTGCAATACTAAATTCAGATTCAGATTGTTTTTATAATTGCAATAGCATTTATTATTTTTCACTACCAAAGGACTACTAAATGATTTTGAAATGTCTTGGAATGGATCAAATTTTCTTTCATTTTTTTATGTCTCTAAATAAACAGGTAATAATGTGTCATCATTTGCAACTCAATATACTTTAAAACATTTGGAAAAGAAGTGGGATTCATGTAAACAGCTACAGATCTTGGCTGATTAGCAGAGGAAACCACAGAGCAGCAGGAACTGTGGAATCATCTTTTTTGTTGCCTGTGTTTTGCTTCCTGTTGAAGGAAAATACATCAAGCCATATAAGTAAAATTAGGAGTCTGACTTCAGATGCTAAAGGGCATTTAGATAGCGAATGATAAATCTGAGGGCCTCAGATTCAGCTTCTAGCACTTATGGCTTAATTTGTTTCTGTAGTAAAAATTAAAAAAAAAAGGTCTGTTATTAGTGTAATAGTCAGATTTAACTGACTGACAATGAATAAAATACTGTATTTGTGTAGTGGTTTAACCCCAGCCAGCAGCTAAGCAGCACACGACCACTCACTCACTCCCCAGCGGTGGGATGGGGGAGAGAATCAGAAGGGCAAAAGTGAGAAAATTCATGGATCAAGATAAAGCCACGCACACAAGCAAAGCAAAACAAGGAATTCATTCACCCATGGGGAGGCAGGGGTTCAGCCATCTCCAGGGAAGCAGGGATGCATCATGTGGAATGGTTACTTGGGAAGACAAACACCATCACTCTGAACATCTGCCCACCTACTTCCTTCTTCTTCGTCCAGCTTTATATACTGAGCATGACATCATATGGTATGGAATATCCCTTTGGCCAGCCTGGGTCAGCTGTCCCGGCTGTGTCCCCTCCCAGCTCCCCGTGCACTCCCAGCCTTCTTGCTGGCACCTAAATTCTTCTTGATATTTATTTATTGTTTGAAACAACCATTTATTTATTCTCTAAAACTAAGTTTATTATATAAAATGTGTGCAATACTAAATTCAGATTCAGATTGTTTTTATAATTGCAATAGCATTTATTATTTTTCACTACCAAAGGACTACTAAATGATTTTGAAATGTCTTGGAATGGATCAAATTTTCTTTCATTTTTTTATGTCTCTAAATAAACAGGTAATAATGTGTCATCATTTGCAACTCAATATACTTTAAAACATTTGGAAAAGAAGTGGGATTCATGTAAACAGCTACAGATCTTGGCTGATTAGCAGAGGAAACCACAGAGCAGCAGGAACTGTGGAATCATCTTTTTTGTTGCCTGTGTTTTGCTTCCTGTTGAAGGAAAATACATCAAGCCATATAAGTAAAATTAGGAGTCTGACTTCAGATGCTAAAGGGCATTTAGATAGCGAATGATAAATCTGAGGGCCTCAGATTCAGCTTCTAGCACTTATGGCTTAATTTGTTTCTGTAGTAAAAATTAAAAAAAAAAGGTCTGTTATTAGTGTAATAGTCAGATTTAACTGACTGACAATGAATAAAATACTGTATTTGTGTAGTGGTTTAACCCCAGCCAGCAGCTAAGCAGCACACGACCACTCACTCACTCCCCAGCGGTGGGATGGGGGAGAGAATCAGAAGGGCAAAAGTGAGAAAATTCATGGATCAAGATAAAGCCACGCACACAAGCAAAGCAAAACAAGGAATTCATTCACCCATGGGGAGGCAGGGGTTCAGCCATCTCCAGGGAAGCAGGGATGCATCATGTGGAATGGTTACTTGGGAAGACAAACACCATCACTCTGAACATCTGCCCACCTACTTCCTTCTTCTTCGTCCAGCTTTATATACTGAGCATGACATCATATGGTATGGAATATCCCTTTGGCCAGCCTGGGTCAGCTGTCCCGGCTGTGTCCCCTCCCAGCTCCCCGTGCACTCCCAGCCTTCTTGCTGGCAGCCCAGCACGAGAAGCTGGACAGTCCTTGACATGGTAGCAATAACTAAAAACATCAATGTGTTACCAACATTTTTTCATCCCAAATCCAAAACATAGCACTATATCAGCTATCAGGAAGAAAATTACATTTATCCCAGCCAAAACTTTAAGAATTTGTTACCTGTTCTTCATTTAACTTCCCATTTTATTCAAATAAGGTTATAATATCTGTGTGTTTTTGGTTACACAGGTCAGAGCAAATCATGATTTAATCTAGACTAAAGTGTAGTACACTTCTCTCTGCAGATCATGTTTACTTTTCTATCAATACAAATCATACTATGCCTTCCGCTTTCACGTGTCATGTCCCTGAGTAGTTTGTAAACTTAATTAAATGTGACTTATGCAAAGCTCTATAATATAGATGTAAAATTTGATACAATTTTTAAGACCATTAGCTATAACAACATTATCTTGCTATATCAGCAAAAAGATTAAATGAAGAATAGATACAGAGTTCTTTTGCATATTAACTAATGCATATGAATTTGATTATGTAATGGTGATTACATATAGGCAGATAATGAATCCATTATTCTTAATTCAACTTGTCTATCTGGCTCATGGAGATACATACCATAATTATTAATTAGCCAGCATAAAAATCACTAATTGCCTTCACCTCCACAATTTGGAAAACAATACTTAGAGCCAGACTGCCTAGTGCATTTTAGGAGGGTGTAACAAGAAGATAAAATCTATCACATTATCACTCCAGCCCTGGTCTCTGTGCAGTGATAAGTAACCTGTAGTGTCCAGCAGTGTTGCACTAAATTCTAGACACCTCTGTATGCTTGTTGGACATTTTCTGATTAAGAAAAAATATAATAGTGGGATACAGGTATCTAGTGGTAGAGTCAAATCTTTTGTGTATCCCAAGTACATGGAGTAGAAAAAAACAGAAAGCCCACTAGCAGATCCTTAACACTGACTGTTGCATTGAGAGAAGTCTGAATGAAAACATGTAAGGACTTTGAGACTTGTGATAGTACATAAAGCAGTACTTCATCAACTGATGGGAAAGGGAAAAAGAAAGAAAAAAAGAAACTTAAGAAACTTAAAAAATGTTTTATTACTCAAATACAAATATTTTTGCAGTGCCGTAGAGCTCAGCTCAGTTTAAATGACAAGCTGGTGTCATTCATTTTTCAAGTGATGAAAATCACAGTTTCTGCAATGACAAAAAAGGATTCTAAAAAGCTGCTTTGAAATAACTGTGTGTAACTTGTAAAGAAATTTTACTGAGTATCTTTTTAGCTAGTTACACTTTTAATCTTAGAATATATCAATATTCCATTATCTGGATAATATTTAAAAATGAGAAACTTCATACCATTCTACGAAGCTGTTAGCTTCAATTGTTATCTGTTTCACCTTACTTGATTTCATTTTAAATACAATATAGTACATTCAAAATATGTATTTTTAGTGTCATCAGATTGAAGAACAAAAGTGACTGCAGGATTTATGAGACCAGTTTTGCTTTCCTTACTTGAACAAAACTTGCACTGATTTTCAAAGGCTAACTGCAAAAGAAGGAATGTTGCTTTAGGCTACGCAGCAATGTGTTACTTAGTCAAACGTACTAGGGCAGGCACAAACATTGTTTCAGTCATTACCAGGAGGAACTAATATGCAGAAATGTCTGGAGTGATGAAAAACCCTTGTGCAACTAGTGTTTTCTGTCATCACACTGATGAACTGAGACATTTGGTCTGCACCTTTCCTTCGTTGGTGTTCCCGCTTAGATCCTGTTCCTGTTTGCATACCGATCCCAGGCAACATATCCATTATTATTCCTATAAGGACACACAGCAATTAAGAAGAAAAATGTTAGAAAGAAATACATTTTTAAGAACTCTAAAGTTAATTAAAAACATTTCCCTATTGGCCCTTTCAGATAATGTTGTTAATCCTTTCACACATACCAAATTTCATGCAAATAGTTCCATGCAGGTAGAGATACCTGTGAAAACCAATCCCAAGATATCTCCTAAAGGTACATTTCCCAGCATCTTAATTAAGAATGTTATCCTAAGGGAATCTAATGCTATTAGTGCATCTAAAATTTCCTGTTTAGAGAACATTAATTAAGTATTTCTGATGTTTAAGCAATAAATCCTCAATGAGAGAGACAGAAGACAGAAAGTGGTTTTGTGGTGGTTCCTTTATCATAGCACTGCAGGACCCATCACTATAGGCATGTGTCTGTGAGTTTCTGCAGGACTTAGCTTGCTGTTTTTCAGAGACATCTGTGTTTGTCTAGTATTTGGGGTGTAGAACCCAGGACTGTCTCTGCTACTGCTTGTACTAGAAAAACTGGAGGTAGACATTTGTTATGAGTAACTTTCCCAAAATGATTGCTGAAATCAAAATTGTATTCTCTATTGCCATTGTTTACTTAGAAATGAGAGAAAACCCATCAGCATTATCAAGGTGGAAATTATTTATATTTAAATATATAAAAAGATTATACTTATTGAACTAACAAATGGAGTTACCAATGAACAACCTTCTAAACTGATGACTTGTATAATCCATGTGGCTTCAGAAGGTCCAAGAAGAATGTAGTATCACAGAAACTTCATTTTGTGTTGTACGTCAATTTTGAAAATACGTGGTATTAACCAAGAAAAGTGTGATCAGCTCAGTTTCAGTATACGCTAGTAGACCTGAAACCTTAGGCCA
Source organism: Phaethon lepturus (assembly GCF_000687285.1). Lineage (NCBI taxonomy): Eukaryota > Metazoa > Chordata > Aves > Phaethontiformes > Phaethontidae > Phaethon > Phaethon lepturus. Next base: position 8,409 of record NW_010528488.1, on the reverse strand, counting down.
AGAGACATGCAAACTGCAGATTCAATCAAATAAAAAATAATAGCAAGAATGAAAAGACATGTCTTGCAATAGTCTTATACTACTTGATTACTATGAGAACTTTGAGTTTCTCATTTCAAGTTAGAAAATATAAGCAGGACACATGCTGTGTATTGTTCCCAGTACGATTTCAAAGACATCTTTGGCATGAGTCCTATGCAACCTCCACCAGATCTTATCCTGTTATATCAACAACTTATCTGAGCCTCAGAAAGGGAATTGTTATTTCTCCTTACCATGTGGAACCAATAGATCTTTACTAATATTTAGAAACTGGATTATAAAATTTTTATTCATATTGTAATAAAACACAGTTCGGTATATTTGTTAGAACTATATGTGTGTATATCAAAATGACATCATACAGCCATAAATATATGACTTTTTTTTCAAAAGTTATTCAGTTCTTAAGTACCCCAGTTGTTGGACACTTAGTCTCATATAAAAACACGATAGTCGTAGAATGCTTTGTACCATAAGATCTCCATCCCTCATGTGACCTGTCTCATAAACTAAGTTTTAGGCTTGCACATGCAAGACTTAGTTGGAAAAATTGTTGTTAATATCCTGTATTAATTAATGAACTACATTCCATAGTGTTATCCACAGCAGTCTGAGGAGAAATAGCTAAAATGAAGACATTACAACAGACAGAACACAGGAAATAAATTACCTTTAGGCCAATAAATAATGCTTTGTTAGTGAAGGTAAAATAAAAAATTGACATGTTAATAATAATACAGATGAGATCAAAAGTGATAATGTTGTTAATACTTAAATTTAAGAAATTCATCCCACTTACATTTAGAAGAGCCAAAGCAATCGCTGGCTGTGATGAGAAAAAAAGTTACACACTTGGGAAAAAAATTGTTCCACTCTTTGAAAGAGTCTCAGAGTTCAAAAAGGGAAACAGAAGAACAGAGAAGCCATTATGGAAGACAAGGAAGAATTACATTAGATAGTAAAACTATTTTGCCTGTGAAATTTCAGAAAACAGGTGGATAATCTGAAAATTCAATAGGAAAATCTAAATTATTTTTAGATAGTAAATAAAAGCAAAGATGAAAAACAAAAAGTAGAACTGTCTAGTTGTATAGAAAACATAAAACAAAGCTCCTTAATAATAACATGTATTTGGGTATAAAAGATGTTTTTTTGTATAGCTGCAGTGTTCAAGACTTACAAATTCTCTTTTCCTATTCATGGGATCTGTGGTCTGTTTAATAGAATTCACTTTGTGTGATGAAATTCCCTGTTACACAAGTAGTACTTTTAGGGTCTATAATTGTACAATCTGTGGAGCGAAATTCTAGCTCCTCTGAAGAGAATAGAACTCTGTCCTGGTGAACTTAATTGGTGCAGGCTTAGACCTTCTGACTACAGTCCTTCCATTTATTTCCCTCTCTTTCTGCTGGTATTTTTTGAAAAGACATCAATACAGTATTTTACTTATGATAGGAAGAAGGAATCGTTGGTATGAATACTATATTGTTCTAGAAATAGTTGTCAAAGACATGGCATCACAGACATCCTGCTGCAGAAAAAAGTTCTTCCTTCTTTCCCTTTGCCTTCAAAAAATGAAAAAAAAAAAGTTCCTGCTGTAGAAGAGACTCTTGCTGTTCTTGCTTTGCAGGCGTGTGGAGAGAAGAAACACGGAAAAGTTATCCTACTCACTCCTATCCTCGTCAAGATGATTTGCCTTCAAACCTCTCGTAGGAGATACATCTGTAGGGCTTATTGTCCTGCTGCAGAGGTGCAAATGCAGAATTTATATTAAAAGAGTTATAAAATGTTTTTAATGTTCCCTGTTGTTTGCATGATTTTGCAAGACTGGAATTTTAAAATGCAATTCTCATACGTAGTCAGGTTTCAACAGAATAATATGATAGGACTATTTCTGTGTTAAAAAAAGTTATCAGAATTAAGCTTCAATATAGAATGAAAGTTCTGAATCAGACCCCACTACTGTTGATTATTTGGACTCGTGAGTTGTGTTAGCTAATATAACATCTAGCAGCATTTTATAGGTCTGATATCTCATCATTAGGGTTAATTAAATACAAAGGCTTTTTATAAGGTCTGAAATCAAGTGTTTGCATTGTGGCAAAACTAATAACATTTCACCTTCATTATGCTGGTGTGGTCTTAGGTGATAAGTGCTTAGAATGCTGTTATAAATATTTGTTGTTATAATAAGGATAATTACCAGGAGAATTAATATGAATGGAAGCTACTTATAGAGCCATCAGAAGAACATATTACAACTGTTCGATTAATTAGTATAATTATTTCTAGAGTAGGAGAAGTATTAAATATGTGCTTTTGTTTTCCTTCTGCAGTACCAAATAACAAGGTAAAAATAACTATTTGAGAATTATACACATTATCTTTCTAAATGGTTTCTTTCTTCATTTTAATCATCTGTTCACACAGAAAATACAACTTAATTTCTGGCACTTTTAAAATTTGATTAGTTCTATACACTGATAATATATTCTATATATAGTATAATGTATTCTTTCTACAGGTATGCTATATACACAATTAGTTAATGTCTGGAAAACATTTTCAGACCTCACAGGCACTACCTACTCACAAGGGTGAGTAGGCAGCTACATAAATATTTCTAAACCTTACTTCATTGATGTTTATAATTTGCCAAGCTGCAGGAATTTATTGTTAATAATTACTCTTTTTTTATGTTACCTAACTGCTAAATGATTATTATGTTACCAAAGCTACCAGGCTATCAAAGGTGCAGTGGTAACCAATAAGTACTAGAGTGGCAAATGTGCAAGCCATTCGTGTTAACAATAACTGCAGTCCCACATTTACCCTATCTTTGCTCTTTCTTTATAGCCAGACTTCATTTAGCAACTGTAAAGAATTTTTTTTATTCAGGCATGAATGTATGGTTATCAGTATGCTTTCTCTGGAATTTCCTTTGTGGGATTCTAGCTCAGTACCATAACCTTTTCACTTCTTGTTTTCAGCTCTCTTCCTCTTCTCATTCAAATCTACCTGGATATTTCTGCTGCCATCTTGCCAAAGAATAGAAAGAGTAACCAACCAACAGTTTTTGGATCTTGTCAGCAGCTAAGAATATGAGAAACATAATCTTTACATGTAGCGACTGGCTCAATGTCATTGTGATCAATAACAGGATCTTTGGTCCTATTGCAATGCAAATAGCAGTAAGAAAATGGGAATAACATTATTACATTACTACATTATTAAGAGGTTGTAAATAGCAAAATTCTCACATGAATAACTGAATGATATAGACTAATGTTTGTTTAATACTCCTTGGTTGTTTTTTTTTTCTATTTCATTTCATTTATGATTCTCAAGTGTAGTGGCAAATTCCCATCTGATCATTTTTAAAACAAATTCCTGTTTGAATAAGCAAAATACTAGGTCTCATGAATACGTAGTTTGGTGACAGAGAAGCACAGACCCTGCTGCTGTTCTTTTATTACTGTTGCTGTTACTGGCTAAGTAAATGGAGAGAGACCAGCGGATATTGTCTATCTTTGCTTCACTAAGGGTTTTGACATTGTCTTTCATAACATCTGTGAAGAGAAGCTGATGAAATATGGGCTGGATGAGCAGATAATGAGACGAATTAAAAAGCAGCTGAAGAGCCAGGCCCGGAAGGTGGGATCAGTGGTGCAAAATGTAGTTGGAGGCCAGTAACCAGTGTTATGGAAATACCCAGCGCAGGAGACACGCGGAGCTACAGGAGAGAGTCCAGCAAAGGGTCACCAAGATGAGTAAGGGCCTGGAGAACCTCATATGAGGAAAGAATGAGAGAGGTGGGACTGTTCAGCCTAGAGAAGAGAAGGCTTGAGGGGGGATCTTATCAATGGCTATAAATATCTGAAGGGAAGGTGCAAAGAAGACATAGCCAGACCCTTTTTAGTGGTGTCCAGTGACAAGATAGTTGCAATCTGATGGACAGAAGCACTCAGGGGATTCCTCCCTCTTGGCCTTTTACATCACAATAACAATGCTGAGCACGTTTTCCCAGTAGACACACACATGTGCATGTGCACACACACCGGGTTATTTTTCATGCCCAGCAATTTGTTTTCTTCTGTGCAATCGTTTCTTATGTTCTGCCAAATTAACGTAACCTCCAGCCATGTCTAGTTGTTTGCTTGCAGCCTTAACACTCAGCGTGTTGCCTTATGCTGAGTTGGCATAATGTGCACTGCAGTTTTGAGTGTTAGTGCATGCTTCTACGGAATTAATATTGGCATTTTGTACACTGGCATTATATAATCATTCCTGGAGATGGAAGGATGCACTTTCAGCAGCTTCTGATACCTTTCTGGTCATTTGTGCATATCCTGCTCAGTTTCTTTTCTAGAACAGGAGTCTGTATTTGCTCTGCCTGAAACAATGCCCCACTAAGACACTACAATACCTGAACAGTACATGTCAGGCCCACAGAAAATTTCAGTTTTCCTTCCTCATCTTCTCAGGCTCCTTTACAGCCAAGAAAGATCTCTATTGACTTCTGAAGGCTCCTTCTGCAGATTGCAATAGGCCTTCAGTACCTACTGCACTGCTTGCTGTTTTCAGCAAAACTCTTACTTTGATTTGGCAAGGTCAAGGATGTTCAGCTTTTTTCCAGCGGAGAGCCTTTAACTTTGGTCACTCAAAGACCTTGATTTTTGAATTTTATTGGAACTTAAGTATATGCAGGCTTGAACTAGGATACTTCTGAGCAGAGATCAGAGCATGTGTTTTGTTGTTTAGAACACTTTTCACACTAAAGTAGAAACAATTATTTAACTCTGCTGCTTTAGAATATGGAAATTAATGATATGAAGTTTTGTGGATCTCATTTTTTCAGTTAGAAGCTGTTGGTGCCTACCTCTATTTTTTGTGTCCTAGAAGAGGTTTTAAACACGCCTCTCATTACTTTTGACTGTGACACATATTCCCAAATCCTGTTTTCTTGAATGAGTAGAAGAGGCACTAGCTACACCAAAGGTTGTACATGAGGCAGACATTCACTTCTGCTATGGTCTGATCCAACAGATTTCAATTAGCGAAACTCTTATCCTAAAGTCCTCAGGTCTCTGCCCTCAGTATACTTGATTCTTTATGTCTGCTCAAACTCTTTTTTCCCTGTTTAACCACTAAAGAACTTTTTTTTGCTGTTTTTGTTATTAATTAGACACCCATCTGTGATTTCTTAAATCTTTTACTAAACTTACTTTATTTGAATCAATGAAGCACAACTCTCTTATTCAATCAGTTCTTTTTAATTTATGTAACCAGATGTAAGTTCCTAGCAGTTAGTTAATTTCTTCAGTTAATGAAGCCAGCTGTCTTATAGTCATGTTATTGATCATTTTCAGGCCTAAACATCTGTTATTCAAAGCAATTTAATGGTCATTTCTAACTGCCTCAGATATCATTACACATAATCATTACACTGCTTTTTTATTAATTTAATTAATTACAGGCATTTTCACTTCTCTTATCACTCTAAAATTCCAACCTGTTCTTTAAAAAGAAACACCGTTCCATAGCTAGGAAATGTAAAAGTATTGCTTCTCGTTTCTCAAATATTTTTTTTTAACACATCACTGGCATACTGCCTAAAAAAACTTTACTCTGGAGGGAGCTACTGCATTTCTGTGTTAAACCAGTGCTTCACTTATTTTTCCTTCCAACCATGTATGGCTTTACTATTTAAACTATGAATTTTTCAGTATAAGCAGACTCCCAATGATAAATTTTTATAACGAGTATACTTTGATTACATTCATTATTGAGATCCAAAATAATCTAATTCTACTAGCTGGAACATCCCTGAATTTAGAAGACAAGGATACAGACACCTTCTGCTCATGCAGCTCAATTATTTTGATGACTGGGCCATAGAAGAACATAGAAAAACTAAGTTTATATTTAACATCTTTCAACAGTTTGAGACCAAGACTACCTCACTGTAAATCTATGTCAGTCAGTGCTCTCTCGTCCAAAGAATGAAAAAATAAAAATACAGACAGTACTGCAAGACTAGATGAAATTATTTTGAATACTAAACCTCACCTACAAAGTCAAAAGAATAAAACAGAGGAATGGATTGCTGAATGAATCTGGTATGTTGCATAAAGTCATTTTTCAGGATAGTGGTATTAACAGCATTGTGGTCCAGCATCTTGCTATTTTGAATGTTCAGGATTAATCAAGCATTAAAGTTAGCATTATTTATTAAAATAATACAAAACAAAAATCTTCTCTCGACAGCCACTTGAGTATTGCAAGTAAAGATTAAACTTAGACTCTACATGTTACTTAAGATCACATAGAATTTTAATTACCTGAATAATCCTTGTAAACTGCATGGGACTGCCAAGGTACTAGAATTAAACATGTTCACTAACTACCATCTAAATCAGAACTTGAGAGCAGTGTCCCATGAACAGAGTGAAGTACTGAATAACTTTACTTAACTAACCACTGGTTATCCAGAATTTCCAAAACAGGTCTTTTTTCCATCTGGTAGCCAAATCTATAGTTACCAGGCTTATTTCATGCTATCCAAATCTTTCAAATGACAGAGGATATAATGTGGAAAAAATTAGACCCAATTCTTTTCTCATTAAGAAATATGGGCCGAAGAACTAGCTTTGTTGCATTGGTTGTAATGCTACCAGTGGTAGAAGAATTATGCTGCAAATGTCTTATTTCTATCAAAGAAACACAGCAGATAGGTCCCAGAAAAAAAAATAATCTATATTTTCTTCTTCAAGAAAGACCAAAATGCTCTGTTTAATAGCTACTGGCTAGTGCTTACTGCTGCAGATAGTGTATGTGTTAGACGAGCTGTGGATTAGTAATGCCTTTTTTCATCCT
>NW_010528488.1:0-1460 GCF_000687285.1 Phaethon lepturus | reverse complement strand
AGGGAAAATCCAGCAAGGTCCTGAGTACTCTTTGTCATGTGCTGAGTGCTCCAAACATTAACACAATGCAAATGGGTTCTTTCTTCCACAGCGCTTTGCAGATTTGAGCCTGTGCACTTGTGGACATCCCAAGGAACATCAATGACATTGTACCTTTCATTGCAGACTTTAAAAGAGACATTGGCCAGTCATTGGCCTCCTGTAAGACATTAGAATGACCAATGAACTCACAACTTCAGGAAGAAAATATAAGCACAATCTATTTATATTAACTTTGCCACACAATCAGGAAAACATTAGAGCCATTTGCTATGCAATCTTTCTCCTTAAAAGAAGGGGGAAAGAGGGAAAATAAGTGAAAATGTTAATTGTGCTTGCTTTTCAAAATTTCGGTTTTCCCTTCTTTCATTCTTCCTTTGTTGGCTTCCCATTTTCATCAATTTGAATATAAATTTTAGCTCTGTAAAACAGCAAAGTCTTAAAATAAATTTTTTTTTAAATCTTCCTTTCTCTGAGCATATGATAAAAAGTATGTGCCTGTGTATGAAAGTTGGCACTGTGATACTTGGTCTCAAAGGTTTAACTAAAAGACTTCTTCAACTGAAAACAAAAATGGAAAATCATAATAAAAACACATGTGTAGCATTCTCCTTATAAACTGCAATTTCAAATGAGTCATGCCACAGATCAAAATTCTAATGCAGTGATTTGTCAGAAAGACTGTGCATAGAAGAAATTGCAAACACTTCAGTAAAATCCTGTTGTTCAATCACTATGGGGAATGCCTAATGCTGATGCTTTAATAAATGGCTGATTACAGTATGACATCTTCTAGTTATAAGCTAATACTCTACTTCCAGTTTCATAGTTGCAGTTGACCCTATAAAAGAGCTGTTAATGATTAATTCTTTTTATTGGTATTTGCTGCTGTCAAAGGCGAGAATGATCCCAACTCTTTGAGGAGCTAGTCAGCTGAACTCCATGGGAAACTGCCCTCAGGGACAAGGGAGAAGAACAGAGCTGGCAGATCTTTAAGAACAGTTTCCACAGAGCACAAGAGCTCTCGATGCCCAGGAGTAAGAAATCAGGAAAGGAAGGCAAGAGACCAGCATGGCTGAGTCGAGACATGCTGGTCAAACTAAAGGACAAGAAGGAAATGCCCAGGCAGTGGAAACAGGGACAGGTATCCTGAGATGAGTACAGGGACACTGCCTGGTTGTGTAGGTATGGGATCAGAAAGGCCAAGGTGCAGCTGGAGCTGAACTTGGCAAAGGATGCAAAGAATGATAAGAAAGGCTTCTACAGGTATGTCAGCCAGAAAAAGGAGGTCAAAGAAAGTGTACCCCCCTTGATGAGCAAGACTGGCAGACTGGTAAAAATGGACAAGGAGAATGCTGAGGTACTCAACAATTTCTTTGCTTCAGACTTTACTGGCAGTATCTCTTCCCACACCTCTTGAG
>NW_010528487.1:71350-115511 GCF_000687285.1 Phaethon lepturus | reverse complement strand
GTACCACAGTGGTGTCGAAACGCTAAGCCAGCGTATTCCACCGGGGCTAAATAGATTAAAAACCGAGAAAGAATCCACCTTCTTGTGGATTTATTTTTTCTTTTATTTTTTCTATTTTTTTTTTTTTTTTTTCTGTGAATGCGCAACTACTAGGAAGCACTACTGCAATCCTGTCTTGATCAGCGTGGGATATGGGCTTGGACCTGGTTACAGGAGGTGACTGTCAGCTGAATGTAACTTTTTTTCAGCTATTTCTGCTTTAAATGCTCCTGGCTGAATTTCGGTTACTTGTCCGTGTAATTTGACTGCCAAAGAGGCATTCATTTCTGAACCTACTCAGGCTCTCCCATGGTAGGAGAAAAAAGGCTGGGGTTGTCACTCTTTTGGGGTTTCCCTAGAGAGTTTTGGTATGTAACAGATTTAATTACTTAGTTAAGAGAGTTTCTTAAGTTCACCAGTGCAAGCTAGAAACTGTAAATGACAGAGAAAGCGAGACAAGGGGTGTGAGAGGGTGAATAAAGAGGAATGAAACTGTGATCTCTCCCAGATGTTAAAGAAATTTCTGTGCAGCTGAACAAAGGTGCTGTCTGTCCAATATCATTTTTATTCCAAACCTTCAATATTGCAGCTGACGGCAGAAAATGTGCAGTAAAACATGGGGAGGCCACTGGGTAATATCCACTGTAAAGTGTTAATTGCCTATTGAGGCTGTAAACTATGTCAATATGCCTGGGTCTGAGTTATTGACAGACTCCCATTTATTCCAGCCTCACAAAGCTGGGCTCTTTAGAACTGGGCTCTAATCAGTCATGCTTTACTGAACCCACCAAGAAGCACCAGTCAATAAATGCGCTTGCTGTCTTAACCCTTTGAAGTTTGTAAAATTACAAGTGGGATTGATAACATTGATTTGGGGAGAACTCCTGACAGTGGAAACCCTTTGGAAATGAAAGCTGCCTGTGGTAAACGGCACCTACTTTAGCCTGGTGGTTGTTGTGGGTTGGAGGGGCTGAACCTAACCAGTTGTTCTGTCAGCACCTGAGGTCTGAGCTGGAGGAAGGACTTACTTCTCAGTGTCGGGTATTTGCAGTGACAGGGCCTAGCGGTAGCTAATGCTGTCGGTATTGCAATGATCAAAAATTCTGACATTGGTGGCATATCACTTCTGATCACATAGCCAGCAAAAAGCTTGGGACTAAAGCCATTAAGCATCTTAGAGACTTATTTGCAAGAGATGGGGGTATTGCCTCTTATCCACCAACCCAAACCATTCCGCCTTGCTGGTGTTGATGGGATTCTGTATTTGAACATCCTTGTCTTAAACTGTTACTGAGTGTTGATGTACAGCAGCTGTGGTGGCGTTTGAGGTGTCAACAAAGCATCAAGTAAAGGGCCAAATCCTGCCCTCTGAGGGTTGTGGGGGAGGAATGCCTTTGCCTGTGAAGAGCAGGTCTTGAAAGCTCCTGAGCTATGGGTCGGCTTGTAGAATGCTTTGAGATGAAAGACTTGCTGACGTGAGGATAAAAGTTTATTGGTGGACTCTGTGGAATTCACCTTACTTGGTTAGTCATAAGTATTGGAGCAAATACAGTTGTATTAATTTACTGCATGTGGGTTGTTTTGGCTTTTTGTTTTTTTAAACAAAGCGGCTAAAGCCTGGGGATAGCTGCTTTTTATTTGCAAGGAACAAAATCCAAATAAAGACAGATGAATGTTAACTGTGAAAGCTAGAAGAGAAACAAAACAAAGGTGCTGCTACTGCTTGATATAATCTGTAACCAATAAAGGTCTCAGAAACATTGCAAAGAATTAGAACTGGGGCAGAAAATCCTTCGTGTTGCATTTGCTTATGAAAATACCTATTTGTCTTGTAAATGAATCCTGGTTAAGTGTCTGTTCCTCTATTTTTCAAACCCTGTATAAAGTGATATTTGTCCTTTGAGTCTGCTTTTTCCAAACTGATGAGGTTTTGTACTAAAGTATAGGATCAAAATCTGCTTGTGTTTAGAGCCCAGTGCTACCTGGAAAAAGTGTTTTTTGCAGACTCTTAACATGTAATTACTGGTGTAGGTGAAAAGAGTATTAGCTGGTCCAGGCCTTGTGAGACATGGTGATTACAATGACCAGCTAATGTGTTTTTTAAATACTAGCACTCTGCCTGTACTTGGTGCTAAGTGGTATTTTAATAATACTAATTAATTTATACTTGCTAAATTAAGTGCATCTAGGTTTCGAGCAGGGAGGTTAGACGCAGGTTAACTATTTATTCTGCTCTTTTCCATGTAACAGTGCAAATCATCTATCTGTCAGAATAAAGCCAAACATCTTGCTGTTTATTAAGGGATATCTGCAGCTAAAATCTAAACTTTGAGCCTGAAAACATAAGCTTGCTAGGTAAGTTTTGGATCTGCTCTGGAAATGATACTGAGTAGCTATTCCTTATAGCACCGGCATCTATATATGCTACAGTTCCTCTCTGTAGGAAATAGGTGTGCTTGCAGATGTTGATATTATTCATATTATCTCAAAGAACTTGTTATTTTAAGCAAATTAGAGTTGCGTCTAGTTTACTGCTTGTATGAAATGAGCAGCAGGTTTAAATACATACATTGGTTTTGCAGTATGCAGATGAATACTTAAAATAACCACTCCCAAGCTGCAAAAAAAAATAAGGAATTTGTTTCATTTTAATTTCTTTACAGCCTTTTTGTTGTTGTTGTTGTTGTCATTGTTGTGTGATGTGTTTGTGTTTTGTTTGTTTTTTTTTTTATTGATAAATCTCTGCAGATTTTAATACAACAAACTTTTTCAGCCTGGATGACAATCAGGTGGGTTTCAGAGGAGTTTGACTAGATAATTCTGTTGGTATCAAGCTACCCAAACTTGAGATTGGAAGTGGCCCTGTCCCTGGGCTTGAGACGAAGCAGGTTATTGCCATACAGCAGCATCTGTTGATAGGACTGTTAATCGTTCTGTGGGGAAAACTGCTCTGCTCTCGCACACCCCCGGTGCAATGTAGGTGTGTTTTTTTCGGGAATGGGTACAGGCTCTTTTCGGGAAGTTGTGAAAAACAGCAGCTTTGCTTGATTGAAAGACCGCTGACTGATACAAGGCTTACATTTCAGGTCTGCTTTGGTAAATCTTCTTTACATTAAGAGGGTGGGAGCAATACTGGTGGAATACTAGGTTTCTTTAACCTGCTTGTATTGCAATTCAAAATTATGTGACTGTCTTCATTGCCAAAGAGAAGGATGCAGGTTAAACTCAGTTAAATGAAAAGCTTTGCATGTAATGAGAGCAAAATGCATAGAACTTCTCTGGCTTGTCAGGAACCAACTGCAGGTCAAAATACTCCCGGTCAACGCCTCGGACAGAAGGTTCATGGTTATGGATGGTGGGGTGTATATATATTGTATGTTCTCCATCGTTCAGAGCTCTTCATGCTGACCGGAGCAAAGTGGGTTTGGTTGTAAATAGCCGCAGTTATCCTTGCGCTATCTTCCTGTGCCAAACCTGACAGCACCGATAAAAGTACACAAAATTCTGGAGCGGGGGGAGGAAAACAAGACTCTCGACGGGGAAAGAAATGCTGGAACTTGCAGCGGTAAGCATGATACATATTGCACTTTTTTTTTTTCTCCTATTTGTTGGAGAGGAATTCGGCTACGGTTTAAGGTACCATTTTCCGTAGACTTTTTATATGCTCTATTTGCTGTGTGATGTGACCACTAGAGAGCAGACTTAACCTAGTAACGAGCTAATTAGTTCTCGGCCTCTTCATTTCCTCCTCTTCCCCACCCCCTCCCACCTTTATATCTAGGCAGAGGGGGCCTCGATGGTTCTTAGCTTTGCCTCCGATGCTGTGCAATCTTAGGGCTAATTAAAACGCCACAGACGGCCTGAACCCCACATTAAAATTTGATGAGGAATTGATCAGCCAAGCAAACAGGAAATTTAGCTGTGTGAGTGAAGGTAATGTTTGCTCAAATGTGTAATGAGGTCCGTGGGGAATATTTATGGGGACCTTAGTGACGGTTTCAGCAGTTCCTTCTCCTTGAAGTCGTCTTACCTACCTGCCCTCTCCTTCCTAAAAGTGTAGGCATAAGGAAATGCAAAACTGTGTCAGTCAAAGGTGAGCACCTTTTGGAAAATGGGTTGTGTTTGGCTAAGATGGTGTCATGTAAAGCTTTGCAAAAGGAGTTGTGGAATGGCAGCCTGACTCTGTTGCAGTTTTGCCTTTGCACTAAAAAAAAAAATTAAAAAAATTTCCCATAATCCAAGGAACTGTGTAGTAAAATTCCTGGTGCAACTCCTTGCAGTATGTTAGCAAACTAAATAGCTTGCTCAAAAAGGATCGGGCATTGTGTTACAGCAGATGTTAGCTTTATCTACATAGACTTTAGGATAAGCTATAAAAGCTGTCAACACACAGGTATTTGGAGCAAAGGCAGTAAGCTGTCAGAGAGGGCCTTCCTCAGCAGATTTTATCTATATTTCTAATAATTGCCCAATATAAAGTATAAATGCTTTCCATGTGCAGCAAACAGATGAGCTTACCTGCTTCTTATTTGTCACTACTCTGCCCAAGGTAAATCAGCACATGCAAGTCTGAAATCTTAGAGTGGGCTTTTATTGATATCAACCTCAAACCTGTATCTGCAAGCCACTTCCGCTGAAAACTCCCCTCAGCCTCTGGCAGCAGTTCAGCCCCATCCTGAAAGCTCTTCCCTTTGCAGAGCATGCCCACCCAGATGTGGGCCTTGAGCATGGCACATCTGCTGGTCCCAGCTCCCTAACATCCCGTGGTTTCCTTCCAGTGCTCCTCAAGGCTTCTTCCAATTTTGACTGCCTACAGTTCGAGATGAGACTGATACCTAGAAGAACTTTACTTTGAGAAAAAGGAAGTGGGCTGGATGACTGGCCCAAGCCCTGTGATATAAAACAGGTAAGGAGAGAGAGCCCACGGTGTAAATGGGGTGAGGGCAGCTCCCAGCGTGAGCCCCACAGTCAGAGTGGGCATACTGGTAACTTGTGAATGCAGTCCCTACCGGTGTGCTTACCATTGCTTTGTTGTACTATGGTAATACAAAACCAAAACCTGCTGTTTACAGCAGTGCTGTGAATTGCCGTGATTGAATACAGCATGAGAAGTTAGCAGAGCAGTAGTGCTTCTTACTTGCAATAAAATCCAGAAAAGTTTAGTCAGTTTAAAGTACGTATAGAACAGCACTGACGGTGGGCGATTTTATGCCTTTCAAGTGTTGTAGCAATAGTAGCGGTGAGATTTGTGTGAAAGGAAGCGATTATTCTTACTTTCTAGAGGGAAATACTGAGGGGAGAAAACTGGAAATACTAAGTTTTAGTATTAGATGATCACACAAAGCATGGTGGCATAATGTCTAAACTATTTTTTTTTTAATAGGGCGAGGAAACTAGATTCCTGGTCTTTTGCTCAGTGCATAGTAATAAAATGTTTCTTGTACATCTAGGTTACAGTTTACAATAATATCTCAGGCCATTTTCTAGGAGAAGGAGCAGTATAAAGGCAGTGTCAGCACACTACTAACTGAGCTGGCTGTCATGCTGCCAGGGGCTAGTGTCTGCATGCTGCTGCACAAAGCCATGGGGACACCTAACCTGGCATATCTTAAATATGGTACTCCATTAGGCCATTTAAACATTCATTTATGAGTCTAAGACTCACCAGAAGAGCAGCTGTATTTAATTCCTGTCTGCATTGGATCAGAAAATGTTTAAATGAAGGACCTGGCAGGACATACCAACCGGACTGCAACCTGCCTCCTGTCGAGACTCAGGCCACTCAACCTGGTTTGGTTGCACAGGAAAAGTGTTGTGCAAAAAGCTAAAATGTGAACTTGAAGGGGAACCTAATTATCCATATTGCAGTTGTAAAGTCACTTGTTTACATCCAGCTCAATGTCTCTTACTGAACATGCTGCTCTCAACCTTGCTGACATTTCATTCCACTTGAGATGTGGATTTGAACCAAAAATAAAAACTTCAGGGACTGTCAATAAATCTTATTTTGCATTACTTCCATCTTGCTAATTACCAACACTATTCGGAGACTGTGGGAGGGGACATGGGATTGTGTGAGTATACATTAAATAAGCAAGCAGTGAATATATTAATTCTCAAAAGCAGGGTAATTCATAGTTTAGGATAGTGTGCTGGGATTCTTCTCTCGGGCATTGACTCATTTTTGCCCTTGTTTACTGGGAGCGGTGCTGGAAAGTGCCAGGAGTTCCTGTCCTGGCTGGAGAGAGCCTTACAACCCAGAACTGAGAAGAGGCATAAGATTTAATTGCGAGAATACCTGCAGGCAGGCTGGATGCCTGTGTGTGGAGGTGAGCCTGTATGAGCAGTAATTTTCTTCAGAAGTGTTTTGCCCTGAATAACTCATACTTTGTTTGAAAGCTAGCTGTCTTGTCACTAGTGATACCAGCCCTCAAAGAGACAGAACTTTCCACTACTCCAGTCTTTGTCATCCATTAACTTTATTGACAATAAGTTTCATTACCACCTTGATCTTTTACAGAACACTGAACAGGGCTGGACCGAAAACCAATCTCACTGCAACCCTCTGGTACTTCTCCATTAACAGCTACAGTTTGAGGTCAGTCAGTGAACCACTTATTTAATCCATTTGGTGACTAGAATGTGGGGCTTTAAGTAAGAATTTAGGTACAGTTGAGTCAGAAATCTTGGAGAAGTCCAAGTCCACTTTATCATCACAGTTGCCTCTATCAATCAGACTTGTAATCCTGCCAAAAAAAGATAAGTGTGGTTTGTTTAAACCAATTTTCCATGAAACATCCTAATTGTAGTTTTAGTCTGCAATTCTTTGATAGTTCATGAATAAATCTTTTATTATTTTGCCAATTATTAAGACTAAGCTAGCTGGTCCACAGTTCTCTGGAGTCATCCCTAACTCTTTTCAAATTGAAATTATGTTGGCAATCCTGCAACTTTTGGCATTTACGAGGCTGTTTTCCATGATGTATTAAAAAGTTAACAGTCTACTAGTTCCTTAAAAACTCTTTGGTCTCTGTTATCTTGACCTGTTGATTTAATTTTTATTTTTTTTTTTTACCTTTGGCAGGCAGATGAAGATAATGCAGGAGACTTAGTCACTTGATGATCAAACCAAGTAAAGCCACAACTCTTTGTTAAACTCTCTAATCTAACTATAGCATGGAGATAATGCATATATACATTGGTTTGGGGTTTTTTGTTGTTGGTTTTTTTTTCCAAATATGGACCAAAAATATCTGTGAAGCATTCCTGTCTTTTCAGTGTCTTCATGTATAGTTTTACTGTCTGCATTTAGCAATGAATCTATGCTTGCATATAGAGGTTTGGTAGCTTTTTTTAATACACTGATTAATTATTGTCTGTTGATACTCTGTTTATTCCATTAGCCTCCTCTTATCTTTTTTTTAAACTTTTTAATGTTGCTTTTAAAATCCTTTTTTAAACAGGAGTATTTTTTGGTCAGCATGTCTTTCTTTTTAATTATTGTTATCATGGCTTTTTCAGCATCCACTAGGAAGTCCCTGAACAATTTACAATTTTCAAGGATGCTTTCATCGTTAAACTTGATGCCCCTGGTCAGTTATTAGTCCAAGTCTTTTAGGCATGAGGAATAGGTCTTTCTAAAGACTGTAGTGGGAAAGGTGCGAAAAAAATGCAAAGTATACTTGTTTTATTAATGACTGTTTGAATTCTACTGGCTTTAATCTTGCAGTCCTCTGTGAGTTGCAGACCTCTTAACAACATTGGTAACTTCCTCTACTTGTAAACCTCCTGTTGGTTTTAAGATACTTCTGTCTGTGCAAGTATATTTGAAGGATCTGCTTCTAACAAAGAACCTGTGTCAAAGGAAAGGTTTAACGTGAAAGTAATGTGATCAAGCACTAAGTTGCCTTCACCAACAATTAAGTGTAACAGCACCTAATGGCAGGCTAGGAATGATCAGCCTGAGGGCAATTTCTACCATCGCTTCTCTGAGGCATCGCTGTCTAACTTAATAAACTTTTCATGCACAAAGTTTCAATTAAAGGGAAGGAGCTGTGTATTTAAAATCAAATCAGGCATGTGTTCTTGATAGTCATGTGGTAGCAGAGATGCTATGGTAAGAGTGCTCTGCCTCTTGTTACGAGGCCAATTAGAAAGGACCGCTGACCTGCCGCTCTCCCCAGCAGACACAGCACCGCGCCGAAGGATGCTGGTGAAAACCACGCCGAATGCGGCAAAAGGGCCAGGGTGGATTTGAATCGCACTGAGCAAGGCTGACTGACACCCGCCTTGCCGTGCCTTCCTTCAGTGCCTTAGACAAAATGTTTCTGCCTGAAACCCCAGTGTGTCATTCAGACTGAGGGGGGGGAGCGAGCGTGGTCATTATGTGAACATTTTGGAAAATAAGAAAAAGGCAGCCCTTAGTTCCACTGGCATTCCCAGGGCTCATATCGAGGCACGTATTGTTATCGTAAAGGTGAGGAGATTTTCATTCCCTTTAATGGCAGAGCACTAACTTTCTTTCTGTTTTGTTTTTTTTGTTTGGGTTTTTTTTTGTTGTTGTTTTGTTTTTCTTTTTAAGCAGCATTCTCTCTTTGCCTTTTTCCCCCCACTGCTCAAGTCTGAATCCCCTGTGGGTCTTGCTCTGCTTCAGCTGCTCTGAGGCACGGCAGAAATATAACCACTTGAGATGTCTCTTTGTTTTCTTATTGTAGTCTCTCACCCAAACTCTAATTGCTCTAGGAACACTAATGAGCATGTCATCAGACCTCCCTGTGATAGTGGCAAATGTTATATTCATTTTATAGACAAGGAATATATTTGAGCAGGCTCACACTGATTTTATTGGTGGAATGAGGAACAACTTTCATTTTCATTGTTTTTTTTTAAATGGGGCTTTTCTTACAGGGTCATCCTTTGTGTATTTTTATAATAAACCCATTTTCAAGAAAATGGGATGCTGTACAGCTTCCAGCAAGTTCAGGTATAGATGAATTTGGAAACAGGGACGCTGTCATGCTGACTGTGAGCATGAAGTGAAATGATGACTAGGCAAAGTAGTGCGAAGGATCCTCATCACAATTTTGGTTTAAAAAAAAAAAAAAATCTTAGTTGGGCAAAAAAAGTGTCAAGTGCATTTTGGAGATACCTGACTGAGAGATGAATAGCAGTTAATGGGACCAGGTAGGCTGCAGCTTGCTAACCTGAGCTGAAGCAGCTCATGCTGAAGCCTCTTCAGGATAAATTCCCTGTTTTGGGGGAGGTTCTGTTGCCAGGTGCTCTGCTCCAATACCCGGACCAAGGGCAAAGAGAGTGCTTTTCATGCTTTTTCATACTTTTATGCTTTTTGATTTGGCGATGTTTCTACCTACCTATGGAAATATGACCGTATTTCTGGTAAATTGGAATGCAGGTTCTTTTTGTGTTCTAAGTTGGTAGCAGACTTCTCCTACAGACACATTACAGATGCTTACTAGCTTTTTGGGGCAGTTAGTGGACCACCAAATATTGTTATACTGGAACATATAATGGGATTTCTTCTTAATCATGGTTTACAAACTCCACAATAAAAAATGTACAAGTATATCGATACCTTTGGCTAAGCTAGGGCATTATTAATGTACTCATCAGCTGCATCCCTGAATGTGTGCGAGCTGTTCGGCACTGGGACCTCTCAACCCATAGCAGCTGCTTCCCCAGGTTGGGAGTAAGGGACCAGCCGGAAGGTGGTTGTGTAACCACAGCTGAAGGCTGGAGTTTGCTGTTTCAAAGTCTCCTTGTACACACATGTGAACAGGAGCTGAGCAGATGTAAACTGTACCTTGTGGACTTACCCGTACCCAGCAATGCCTAACTGGGAGAAATGGCCCTCTGTAGCCTCTTCAGCTGCTTCTTATAATCTTCTGAAAACTTGCAAATAGAAAGAAATTATGCCAACTGTTAGTGTACTTGGTGAGTCACAGTAATTCCTCAGCAGACAAAGTATTGTCATGTTTTTGACAGCCGTATCATTAGTAGTAGCAGTATGAAGGTGTGAGCATTCTTGTTTTCCTTTTCTGTGTTTTTCCCCCAACATACAGACTGGCCAGCCACCCACCCTATACGCTTCTCTTCTGTAACTCTGGGATATGCAAAGAGTTCAAACCCAGCAGTTCAGCTTCTTCGATATTTCTGAAGTTATCTATCTGTGTTGCTCCTTACCAAAAACCTTCAACATTTTTTGGAAGGACTCCTCTTGACTGAAGGCCTCAAGAGCCCAATCTTCAAGTTGATTCCTTATGGAAGTCCTTCAGCATTCCAGGAAAGACTTCTTACAAATGTCCTGTCATCACTTCAGATTCAGTTCTGACAAGAAGCCACAAGGGTCCCATTCATAAAAGCCTTGCACATCATATTATATGCCCACAGTTACTGTAGACATTTCTGGGCTGCAATAAACTTGTGTGACAGAAACCATTTTTTCTTTTTACAAGTGACATCCTTAAATTGCTGGGCCCTATTCTCCATTGCTCTGCACCGTAGTTGGTCTTATCCAGTTATGCAAACTCCTACTAGATTGGAACAGTAGCATTTCATCCTGTGCCCAGGAGAGTTAATGTCGGCAGAAGTGAAAGGCAATAGAGAATTGAGTTATATAGCTTCCCTCCTCTCCAAAATGAGCGTTTCAAAGTTGTTCATTCCAGACATAAATGAAGGTGTGGGATTTGGAGATGGCTTGGATAAATGCTTTACGTTGTGTGTGACCTCTAAAAATGAAGGGACAAACTTGGTGCAATATGTCGCAAGTTGCAGAACAGTAATTAGCAGGGGAAGGGTCAACCTGTTTGTCAAAAGCACAAAATCAGATTAGAGGAGGCATTTTGGCCATAGGGCCTTCCTTAGGCTAAAGAAGAACAGGATGTTGTTTAGTTTTGCTGTGTCCTAGTTTTCACCATGCCCTGAGGAAGACCCCCAAGGCTGAAACCTTATTTCTAATTGTTTTATAAATTACTTTTTCTTCCCTTTTTGGCATTCAAGATGACACCAATTTTGAACAGGAGAGTTTCCGTTGGACAGACACTTCCTGAACAAAGGAAGAATTTTATTCAATATTTAAATAGTCACTAATGTGTTGACGCTTTTCTGGTTTTCTTCTGTATTCTCTTTTCTTGCCAGGTTAAGTGTATGGTTTATCTCGCGTCTTAAGGGGTCTGTATGGATATCTTGCCCAAAAAGAGAAAAAAATTCCAAAGAAATACTAAATTACTTTCAGAATGTGTTTTGTTCGGGTATCTAGCCCCTGAAACTTGCGGGGAACTGATGAATTCTAAATTAATGCTGTGCAGGAGGTGAGCACTTCCGTCCTTATTTCAGATTCAAGATGATCAAGGCAAGTCAAACTAAAGCCAGAATCTCAGATTTGGATACTATATCTAATACATGAGCGGTTGGTTTGTTAGTGGTCTTTCCATCAGAGAGTACGAGCAACCTTTGTGCCCACAGGGTAAATGATTTATTTGGAAAACTAAACTTGTTACTAGCATCTATGTGGCATTTAGTGCCTTTTTTAAGATGTCTACTCAGTAGGCATAGGGATCTGACTATAGTGATAGGTAAAGTGAGATTTAATTTTTCTAACTATTAATATTAAATCATGACTGATAAGTGTTCTTGTCCAGTAAATTGCTTAGGTTATTTTGTAGCAGAGTCTTAGTCTCATGAGGAACTGAAGAGCTTGAGAAGCTGAAATATCCAGGATTTCTAAATCTGTGCTGTAACTTTTGAAATAAACCCCACTATCTTCAGAATCTGGTGATAGGCAAAAGAACTAGAAATTTTGAATATGTGGGGGACAATTCTTTAATTTCTTATGAAGAAGTTGAGAATAAATACAAACCTGTGATAGGGAAAAGACATAGGCATAGCTGCACGGATAAATTTCTTATCAAAACCAAACTTTTTTTAAACTTTGAGTGAGATAATTGTTATATATAACTTGAACTAGCACTCCTAACGTACTTTGACATACATCTATTAAAGTTTTTTTCCTTGCATAGTATTAAGTATGGAGCAGTAATAATAACATAGACAGGAAAACTGGTTTTGTCTAACACTTTTCTAAAATAAGAGAAATAATTAATTTAGAAATATCAGTGTTGGTGACTGGAAAACAAAGAATTGGACTGCAGCTGTAGGGTTTTGAAGTTGTATGTAGAGAGACCTGGTTTTGCTGTAATTATATAACATGTGGTTTCAACGTATGTAATAAAATTGTTCATCTAAAACCTGGTAAATTAATTTCTAACAAGGTGTGAGACAATAGCTTAATATCTTAGACTGTTTTAAATAGTATATGTCTTCAGAAGATGTAGAACTTCTGAGTCTGAATTTTGAGTTTTCCATATACTTTAGTCATCATTTTCCTGAAAAGTCTGATTCCAAATACTTAAGACATCACTAGATGTCAGGATTTGAATTGCTAGGATGTCACCTGATTAATGGTTATTAAAATGTCTTACTTTTTTCACCTTGCCTTTACAAATTGTTTTGTATTTGACAATTTCATTAATTTTTTTCTTTAATATATTTTCTAAATGGCCTATGTTGATGCTTGACCTACAGCTAGTCTCAGGTTGAGTTTTTGTGGCGTTGGTCATATCAGTTGTGTGACTTAGCAATACCTATGCAACAACACCTAGGAAAGTAAAATTTTTGGGGGAAAACACTTGACCACTAACTACCTTTTCCTTCTTTGGCTATACTGGCCATACTGAAAGGAAACTCCTTTTCTCAGACTGGAACTTTTAGAATTGGATATCTCATGATCATAGTATCACACTGACTCGAGAAATATGCCTGGATTTTACACTTCAGTTCAAATTTTTTTAAGCAGCTACTGGCTTCAGGTGACTATTTCTGACTACCAGCTAGAGCTTTTGGATATTAAGGTAAGCATCTTTCCAAAAGCGTAGATCAACAGCTTTTGTGTAGGTATAAGTTCAATGGGACTTATGAAAGGCAGCATGGACAGACCCCTTTCCAAGATTTATTAAGCAATGTGCAAAAATTGCTGCCACAATTACAAGCTGAAATACAAAATAAGGTGAAGTAAAAGCCAAAACCAACATGAACTGATGATACATCCAATAAAAATGTCCTGTGCATTGCCCAGAATGTCAGTCTGTCCTTTGGGAAGAATGACTTCCACAGGGGCAAGAGGCCAGCGGGTGAAAGCTGGCCTGCCAGCCTTCTGTATACTTATAGCAGATATTTATAGAATGTTTAGAAATGTAAATAGAGGGCATATGAAAATACTGAGTATAAAACAAGATGACATGAATCGTGGTGCTTAATGAATCTAAGCAACCAGCTTTCTCTGTATACTTATAGCAGATATTTATAGAATGCTTAGAAATGTAAATAGAGGGCATATGAAAATGCTGAGTATAAAACAAGATGACATGAATCCTGGTGCTTAATGAATCTAAGCAACCAGCTTTACAATTTTTTTTAAAGTGCATTTTATCATATGTGTAGATCTCTAATAAGTGGGAAGAAACTCAAAATGTTGCCTCAAGCTATTGAGCCAGATCTGGGCTGATGCAGCCAATGAAGCACATGAGGGTTTGAAGGTGAGGGACTGGGTTTTTCATGGGTTTTGCATTTTATTTAGAAACATACCCAAAGGCATCACTGACTTTAAGGATCAAAGGGGTCATTAAACTGTATTATCTGATTTCTGTGTAACTGGGACCATATAAAAGCATATAATTCCTTCATTTTGGAGAGATGGAGAGGTTTGAAACTTAGATGTCAGGATCACCCAGCCCTTCCCCACATTGCTCAGAGGGGTGGGGGTCTGGCTTTGTCCCAGTCTAGACAATGTCAAGTAAAATTATACAATTTATTATTAGGTTTCTCTTCTGGAGAGAGATTTCATTCGGTGATAGCAAAAGGGTCATAACACAAATAACAGATTTATCTCAAAGGGGAAACCTAGTCTGAACATCAGGGAACAGCTGCTGCCACTGCACCTTACTAGCTGGCCAAAGAGTCTCCATGAGGAAGCCACAGAGTCCCCATATCTTGAGATAGTGATAAGCAGTTTGAAAGTGTGTGGCCAGGAACAATGCTGTAGTTGTAGAAAATGTCCTGAACATGCTTGTCTGAGACTAAAAACCTAAAGGGACCACGTGGGGGGAAGCAGTCCAGGTTTATGAACAGGCTGATTTGACGCCTGCAGAATTGGTGAGCCATGCTTAAGCAAGATGGCATCTGCTGGTCATGCTGGCCTCTTGACTGGACTATTGGGTCAGAGAGAAGGTACGTTTGCTTTGTAACTAACCTCAAACAAGTTAGGAGACATAAGTGAGAGGATGAGCATAAACGGTGTTAGGAAAGAGGAGGTGGTGCTCCCATGTTGGAGTAGGGGAGTGAAGCGACTGATCAAGAGCCTGTTGCGCAGATGTTTCTTTTGCTAACGAGCTCTTAGATGTTACAGCCATCTAATGGCACAGCAGGCCTGTGCTGTGTGTAGTCATCTCTTTCTTTCTAGTGTTGTGGCACAGTAAAAAGTGGACTTGGGTGTTTCCTTGCTGTGTGTCAGGCACCTTCAGGGGTCCTGCTTAACAGTTGGAGCCCCTCGCTGGGGATGAAGCTCCAGAGGGAGCAGGCTTCCCTTCCCTCCGCGGGGGGGAGAAGGGGGATCATGGATGCCGAAAGAGGCAATAGCTGAAACGGGAAGCAAAGCTAGATACCATGTGTGCAGGTAAAACTATAAAACATGTTTTCCTGGCTGCTTTCTTCCTTTAAAACCGTTATGTGTCTGGTGGCTGGAATTACAGGGCTTTAACTGCTAAAGGTCCAATTTCTTGGTGAACTGGCTCTGTGGTCTCAAAACTCCTAATCCCATTAGAGCACGTGCTAAGGATTTATCAGCTATGGGAAAGAAATGTTTGATTTAATGGCCTTGTTTGATGCTGGCAGCTGGTGAATGTAGGTGGCTTCTGTCAGACCCAGATGGTCCCCTGGGGCCTCCAGCTGCATGTCCCCAGTCAGGGTCATGGGCTCCATTTTGGCTCTGGCACCAGGCCTGGGCTGGGCTGTTGTGGCCCCTGTGCCCAGTCTGGTTCCCCGCTACACCTGAATATCCCGAGTTTCCTGGGGAGGCATCAGGGCAGATTTGCCACCTTGCTGCTGGCAGGGCCGTCGTTGGGCCTGGATGCTCTGCCCTGCCCTGCTTGCCTAGGCAAGGCTGTGCCTTGTCTCCTGCTTGTCCTCCCCAGGGAGCAGCCCTGCTGCTCCAGGATGGAGCTCAGGCCTGGGGCCGGTGCAGATGTGGAGCCCAGGCCCAGTGGGGTGCACGGCTGGAGCCTCTGGGGCGGCTGGGGGGTACCCTCAGGCCTATCCTTGCCTGTTAACCTTCTCCCGGCAAGCAGTGGGGAGATGGGGATGTGGAGACTGGGTGTACTGGGGACTTCTCTTGAAAGGAAGGAGCCATCGGACTGCTATGGCCTCGGGAATCAGCAGCTCCCCGAGAGGAAGGATCCATTTGCCTCCCTGTGTGCTTGCCTTGACTGCAGCAGGTGCAGTTTGTTCCCGTATACATCCCAAGGGCTTTTATGTGTTTGAAAATATGGTACTTGGCGATATTTGTGATTAATCTGAGCAACTTCAGCACAGCTCTGATGCATGTGCTACTGCGACCGAGCAGGTAGTCGCTGGCACATGCTGACAATGGATTTGAGCCCAGCTTTCGTTCGCATCAAGTGTGAAAAGTTGAGGCTAAGCTCTGCCTCAAACCTTTCTCTCTTTTTTTATTTTTTTTTTTCTGTTTGTTCAACACCTGACCTAATACAACCATAACCCATGAGTAGCAGGGTCTATGTGTGTTACAGGTGTATGAAGACAAGTAATAACCTGCTAACTTTTGAGATAAGATTCACGATGGGGAAAAGAAAAGCAGTTTAGTAATGCTGAGGCACAAGTGCATAGTGGAAGAGGAGAACTGAAGTGCATGGTGGGAAAAGTAGTTTCATCAAGGACTGCGGCCTTTAGGGGGAAAAAAAGTGGGGATTTGGGCACCTGAGCTACTGTTCTTGGGAAGTGTAGCATTGCAGGAGGTGTAATTCAATATCGAACTGACTCTTTAGCAAATCACTCTGTTTCAACTAGAACATACTGAAATGTTTAAACTTGCATCAAACTGATGGGAAACAAAATGCTTCCTTCCCCCTGCCCTGCATGCACATGGAAATCTTCAATTTGGCCGAAATTGCTGGGGGTGGAGTGTAGAAAAATTGCTTTTTAATGCAAAATTCATAAGCTGTCAAGTTGTTATAGCCAAACACCTAAACTATGGCAAAGGAAATAGAGGATAGATCTGTGTATCTGTTTGGATAATCTCAGTAAGAAGAGTTTTGAAGGCTGAAGGGAAGATGTTTGGGCCACTGGCCAAAAATAATAGAAAAGTTCATATTTTTCCAGATTTGTTAAAAATGAAAAATTTTATGCTTCTGCTTCAATTTATTTTTGTTGCCATTCATCACTAAAGCAAAATGTGCTATTTATTGCTTAAGAGTGTTTTTCCTACCAACATGGCATAATGTCTCTACCAAAATGTTTAGCATCTGTGAGTTAAAAATGAATATGAGGATTTACTTTTTGTTCCTTCAGTGAATGCTGCTGTTGTTCTTATCTGAAAAACTGCTTTTTGCATTGACAGAAATGGTGAAAAATGACCCAATTTCAGATTATTTACACAAACTAGCTTTAGTTCCACACTTCACTTACAAACATAGATCACAGTACCACAGTATTTAAGCTCAGGCTTAACTTTACACTTGTGAATAGCTTTATTGACTTCAGTGGAGCTACTCATGTAGAAAACTTGGTATGTCATTATGTGTTTAGCAGACTGGGTTACAGAAGGGTAGAGTGGTCTTGCCTGGAGAGCCCTGGACTGGCTGTGAACTCACAGCTTGGATCTGCAACAGGGTTCCTTTATAATAGTAAATTAATTATTCTGTGTGACTTGGTTCCCAGTATCTTCTTGCTCATTTCTGGTCTTTTAGCTATCCTGATAAATTCTTTAAGATAGGCATTTTCTTGGTGACTAGCATCTGACACTTCAGGTATCGAGCATATGTAGATGCACCAGTATGAAGGGTGGTCTGTGTCTGTATATCCCTGTTCTATTCCATTTCTTTTCCGTGTGGAGTTATGTGTCTCCCCGCTTTGAAGAGCTGGTGAGGCTTGCTAGTATGTATGAACTCATTCCCTCTTTCAGGTATGAATGTGATGCAGTGCCTGGTGCCATGGAACCGTGCTCCCCTCTGGAACACAGATAAACTTTTAATTTCCCCTCTGTGAATGTCGTTAACAGACCTCTGGTTTTATTTTTATTAATTACCAAATTTAGAAAATCAAAGATTTAATAAAATCATAAATCTAGGTCAAATTGAGCTTGAAATACTGAAGTGCCTCTGTAACGCATTCATCCACATGATCTTTTCTATTAATCCAACAAATGTCTTCCTTCAGTAAGCAATTCTGTTTCCTGTTTTTCACCCTCATCCACAATAAGCACCTACATTTGTTTCTTCTTTTTCTTCTAGCCTAAAGATAATTCATTAAAGTAGCTCTCCCTCCCCCCTTTTTTGATCCACCTCTCCACCTCCTAACACCCCCCTAAAAAACACCATCAATATTTCATAAACTTACAGTGACAAATGTATTTTAATGTGGTCCACAGAGAACCCGAGATTGATTGGCCTCTCAGAAATATGACACGTTTCAAAGCAGGATATTCATGGAGTGTTTTAGTGCCTACATTAGTCAGAGAGAAGCAGTGCCTAAATTTATCATAGTTATGGCTTTCTCGGTATCCATTTTCTTTTAGCCGCTGACAGCAAGTATCTGAATGGTCCCTATTGATTGGCTTTGTGGTTCTGTCTTTAAAATGCATTGGCTGTGGGGGTTTTCAGATCAAATTAAGTCTTGGCTTCCTGGAGTTTGTGCATATCTACAGCGCAAGTGCGGACAAAGCTGGCTTCATTCATGCTGATTTTCATTCACAAGGGCATACATGTACGGGAAGGGAAAACTGAAATCTCCACTGATATTGTGGGTGAACTGAGCCCTCTTCTTTGAAGGCAAACATTTTGTAACCCCAGCAAGGAAGGATGGAGGACAGGAAGCGCCTACTGCCGCCGCTTGGGTGCAAATGGACCGGACGGGTGTTCCTGCACTGACGGGGCATGGTCTGGGGAGCAAGGGACGGGGCTTGGGAGAAAGCTGAGACGCCTTCACATCTTCAGCACTGCTTGGAATCCCTAATCACATGGAGCATTATCTGATGGGCTGTGCAAATTGTGCTGTTCTTGTCTTGCTCTGAGCAGGAGACCTGCGCGTCATTTGATATCCTGTCTGCAGTGTTACATCCTCCGTACAGACAATCCCAGTACCATATAGAGGTGTGAGTGAATTTTCAGTGTGGTGACCAGATTTTAATGTTACGAAGAAGATGGTTTTCACGCCAAAATAGATTATTAAATTATTTTAAACGTTGAGCCAAAGAAGGTACTTTGTTTATGCAGTTTTAATTTAACTCTAAATTTCATTTTGGCTCAAATGAATTACGTACTTTTGTTGTGTAGCAGATCTTGAAAGTTTTAAAAGTTATGACCTATTATCAAACCCCTTTTTGTTTTTATTTTATTCACGCCCCCCCCCCAAGTGTATTGATTGCATTATTCAAAGCTTTCATAAATACAAAAATGAGTTCTATGCATCTGCTTCGGTAAACACACAATTGCTTACTAATACCCTTTTTCTTGATATGAATTGCAAGGCTGGGGCAGAACAAATGCGCATGATGAACTGCGCTCTTTAATCTACAGAATAGTCCTTCAGGCATCTTGTTGGATGACGTACTTCGTGTGCTCGCAACATTTTAAATTCCCACTTTCTCCACTCTTCCCTGCCCCCCCCCCAGTTTATCAGTGTCATCAATCTAGTACTCCTCATGAGTGCGAAACCCATTTTTAAAAAGCAAGCAAAATAAATCAGCTCTTGGGTTGTGCCTCAGCACACGGTTCCACTTGGCTTCAGATTTTACTCCGATCTTTTGTACATCCCTGTTGTAATACACAGGAGTTTCAGCAGTGACTGAATGTAGGTGGAAAATCAGAATGATTGGATTTATTAGGAGGGCAGAGAGATGGCTTTTGCGGAGGCCATAGATTTATGGAGTTTGAGGCCAAGAGGGACCTCTAGATTGTCCCTCTGACTGACTTATCATAGGCCTACTTATCGTAGGCCATTGCATTTCACCTGGTTACCACAGTATTGATTCCAATAACTTTTGTGCTTAACTACAGTGTAACTTGTGTCTGTCTAAAAGAGGTATTCCAGACAGCATCCATTTCTTGGTTTGAATATAACAAAAGCTGGAGAATACCCCACAATGTTTAAAAAAGAAAGAAAAAAAGAGAAAGCATTGTGGCTGGTTTTTAATTTAAATCAGTCTGGCTTCGGTTTCCAGCCATTAGTTTTTCTTATGCCTCTCTCTGATAGATTAATGAGCCGTTTAATACCCTTTGTTTTCTCCCCATGAAGGTACTTATACACTAATCAAGTTACCTCTCAATCTTTGTTGATAGGCTAAATAGATTGAGCTTTTTCAGCTCTCATTGAGATCTGTTATTCCCCTGCTCAGATCTCTGTTTTTTCTCAACACTCTTTAAAAAGTTGCGACACTGCAACTGAGCTTTGTATGCCTTTTACTGGTCTCACCAATGTCATAAATAAAAATATAATCACTTCATCAATCCTGCTTACTACTCCTCTTGTTTATACCTCTAAACCAAGATTAGCCATTTGTGTCACAACATTGTGCTGGGAGCTTATGTTGAGTTGCTTGTTTAGTAAATCTTTTTCGAAGTAATTTATTTTCTGGGTAGAGGTCCTTCCATGAGCACGGAAGGATGGCATTTCTTTCTTTTTCATTTAACAGAGTTTTCACTTCTGTGTTGCATTAGGAATGCATCGGGCTCTTGCTTTCCCTGAACTATGAATACCTCTTCATATCCATATGCAAAGTTTACACCATCCTGACTTGCCTACCACCACCTTGGACTCAGCATAGAAGAAACCCAAAGCGTCTGGACAGGTATACAGATGTGCTCTCCCTAGACCTGACAGATACCAACACCAGACCTAGAGTTCCAAAACTACTGCCAGTTGGTAGAGGATGGTACTCTCACCTATTTTGTGCTATGATGCAGTCTCTTTGGTTTAAAAAAAACAAGTCATAACAAAACATCAAACCAAACCACAAAAAACCCAACCTCAACCAAACCCAAAAGTCAGAGGTCTGTTAGTATGTATGTGGGACATGAGGGTAGAGCTGCTGTAAGCAACACCCTGTGATGGGGCCACACAGACTGTCCTTTGTCCAGCTGACTTCGACTGACTTGACCCAATGACAGTTCATGGGGAGAGCTGCATTTTGTACAGTCAAATTATTTATATACACTTCACTTGGTATTTAAAAAAAGAAAATGGAAGAGTAGGTCTGAGTTAGGGTAATGCTGCATGTGATGATTACACTTCCCTCCTAAAGGAATCCACGCTGAGACTAACATATGCTTTCTTCCCCCAGGACAGACTATTCTGTTAGTCTCTTTTTAAATAAATGATTAGAGCTGGCTGAGAGGATCTTCAAGAAGGATTCTGCAGACAGTCTCTCAGGCTGCAAGAGACTGTACAGTTGGACTGTGATTTGTTCTTCTGTATTTACTCTTTATAAATTAATTTTATTTGTATTGGGGATTCACCCAGAAGTCTTAATTAGAATCAAAATTATTGTGTGAAGAGAGATCCAACCACAGACACCAAATTGAGGCCAAATAGTCAGTTGACAAGTGACTTTTAGCATCTAATTTCTCATGCTTTGAGGGTGACTGAGGGTGGGGTTTTTGATGGACAGTAGATGACTCGTGATGTCTGACAGCTGGACTCGAGGAAATACCAGGTTGGACACCACCCTCAGGAATAGAAGCATACAAAATTGCTTACTTTAATGCCATGATGTCTCTTCTGGGGAGAATTAGAACAGAATTGTGTTGATGCAAGTTCTTAGGTGGGTCTTGTACATAAAAAGACATGTTTTTGTGTGCCAGCAATGACTATTCATGAACAAACATGAATGTTTTCCACTCATCAGACACTGGTGGTAATTCTTTTGCTGAGCAGGTTCCAGTCAAAGCAGGGAGGATGCAAGCTGTATGTCACGTGTAACACTAGGAGTAGATAACAAAAACTGTCTGTGAGCATGAAGTGACCTGCTAAGGATTGCTCCAAATCATCTGTGAACGCTGTAAAATGAGAGCTGAGGAACAGGAGAGATGTCCACAGGTTACTTGTCAACAGCAGGTAGGGCCACATTTGGATTTTTTTCCCCCAAGTTATTCAAGTTGGTCCACAAATTACTACAAATACTTCCCTTTCATGGAAATTACATGAAACTAGTACTTTCTAATAATGCAGTACTTGCTGCAAATTCAAACCAGTTAAATTTTATAAGACACTGCAAAAAACAACCAAATTAAAACTTGACTCTTAGCTCTGTAGGTAGCACAGTAATGCGCATCATCTCATACAGATGGCTTTATGCAAATAAAGGGAGGGAGTATCTGTGGAGGCAGCAAGCACACCGCATTGTTGTGGTGTTTTGTTTCCCTTTTTTCGCTACTGTGCTACCGTGAATGAATGGTGTATTCTGTTTCAGGGACTGTTCACTTTTTTCCTCCCCCTTGAAAGCAATAGCCCTGGGAAGCTTTTGCTGTGTTTTAGGAGAGAAACTGTGGCAAAGAATCAGTCTGTAACACAAACACTTTACTTGAGCTGGCTGGGAAAAATAACCCGCTCTGCCTGGTGAAGCATTCTGAGTTTGTGAGCTGTGTCTAGCATTTATGAGAGGTGACATAAGATGCTTGGAGGAAAGATGGGCATCAGACCCTGCTGCTTTGTTGGTGAATTCTTTTCCAAGTATTAAGTGGCATGTCTGACTGAAATCACTTGTGTCCTTACAGGTAGAATGTTGCTAGTTTTCTGCTCACCCTCTCTTTATTTTTTGGTAAGGTAGCAAAGTAGCCTGTGTGTTTTTTCTATGCTGACAATTTGCACAAGATGGCCAGGGTACGGTTGCCCAAGAAAGTGATTTTAACACATACTCGACTGGCTAAAATTTGCACCAGGACATTTGGTTTTTTGTGTAGTCTTTTAAGTGTATGAGTTGGTGATGTGCCCAGCTTACTCTTGGTAAGACATATTTCATTGCATAAAGCCTGCATGTGACCCAAATCTCCATTTTTAAACTTTGGATCACTTCTCAGTTATTGACTCAATTTACTCATAACTGCTTTTTGCTGTCCAAGCTATATAACTTGCGGTAAACAGAAAACAGTTTGTTTACACTGATAATTTAGAATACTTTAGGTTTCTTTTTTTTCCCTTTCTGCATCAGAATGAAATGTCAGATGGGATAGGGTGTTTTTGTGTTATTTTTTGAAAGCAGAGGTTCATTCAACTGATCGGGTCTGTTTGTGTTGACAAACCTGAAAGATGCAACTTTGTGTACACTTATTTCAGAATTCAAACCCTTGCTTTTCCAAAGGCAAATCCACTTTAAATCATAATACAGTGGTTTGGGTTTTTTTGTTTTCAACTTTTTCTTGTTCTTTTTCAAGTGGCAATTTAGGTGGTTTTTTATATTCTGCTGTAACAAAGCGGATACTATTGAAATAATTGTTTTTGTACAAACGGTTGGTTCTACCAAATTTCTGTTTTCTGATGGAAAATTTTTCACTGAAAATTTTTGATCAACAGTCCCTATCAACTTATAAATAGATTATGTTAGCTAAGAAAAATATTGATTTCTTCTGCATCTCTCTTCTTTAACTGTCAAAACTTTATCTGATAAATTTTGGGTTTGATGCTGCTCCCATAAATATTTTTTTGCATAAATTCCAAAGTGTTAAGGAGGGTTAAATAGTTTTTGTTTATTACTGGCCAGGCCAAGCTTTATGTAAATATTTGGCAGCTTCTTTGTCTGTCATTTGTATGCTTTTTACAATTTGTAGAGCACAGCAGAGTAGATTTAAAGAGATAGCTTATTAATAAACATAGGAAAACAAAAGCTTTCTGGCAGTAGTTTAAACATGCATAAGAATGGTGGTGGGTGTTTTTTTGGAAAAGCAACGCTCTTAACGGGAAAAAATTAACTAAATTAAAAGAACACTTCAATGTAATATCTTTTGGGGATACTGGAAAGAAGTTCACATAGGAATACCCAGTGATCTCAAACATTAAGCCCATCTTTTTAGTAGAGGCGTGTTCTCTGTTAAACCTCTCTTGTGAACAATTAAATAGTTGCACTTATGCAATGAAAACGTCACACATTTGCAATTCATTAAAACCATGGCAGACTTTTTTCATCTCTCATTTACAAGGTGAATGTGTTTTATTTTAGTGTCGTTTGCCACAGATAATATGGAAATAAAGTATGTTCATGTACAGAGATGGATTTATTGATTATTAGGGAGGACAAATAAGAAAGGGAAAAGGAAAATATCTGGATGTAGAAAAATCAGCAAAAACTGTTAGTATATCAATTACAGTAGGGAGCTTGATTACACAGAAGGGTAATGCTCTTGTGAAACTGCAATAAGCTTACAGTTGTTCAGGGCAAGAATAGACTTTAGAATATTATCCTTTTGATGAACTAACAGTTTTGAGTACTTCTAAAAATAGCTATCAAGGAAGCGTATGTCTCCTTAAATATTTCAGCTTGACATAATGTTCTGTAACCCGATAAAATTTTTTTCTTGATTTATCAGTACAGACTGTGACACCATGCTGCAGAACACAAGAGTGTTTGAACTGTAGTTGTTGCATCTTCCTCCAGGATTCATGCCTTCTACTTTAAGTAGCTACTGTGAAACTCAACCCAGTCAGTAGGAACCCCAACAATCCCATCAGTCTCAGTGCATGAGCTGTATCAGTGTCAGAACTGTAAACCTGAGTTACGGGTACAAGTCATATATAAATAGGTCAGCATACAGGGAACCATCTTAGAGAAAAATACAGGAAAATTTTGGCTCCTGCCTTATTTAATGAAAAATCCAGTTCCTCTTCACTGCCTAAGATTGTGGTCCCCTCTCCCCCATGTTTGGTATTTTGGGTATTTTGTACTTTTATGTTTGGTTTGCTTTTTGAAAAAAAGATTCAAAAAACCGCTGTCACTGGTGACAAACAGGGTGTTTGTTCTTGGAGGCAGAAGCACACCATTTGGCTGTTGGAGCACAGAAGCTGCAGTGACTCACAAGCATTTCCTCTCAAGTCTTCTTTGTTTTTAATTCCGATTCTTATATTTCTTTCTCAATGTAAACTTTCAAGCCTTTTTTTATGGTCTGATTAAAAGCAAACATACATTAATATGTGGTTTTCCACTAACTTTAACAGACTCTGGGGCATAATTCATGCACTAGGATTGAAGCAGGTAGACTCTGTGTGTGCATTTGGTGTATGGCGAGATGGTTAATGTTAAGTTTTTTTAAGAATCTTCCCATCATTGACACATTAGCTAGAGATGTACTAATGTCGATGAGTAGTCTAATGTGGCCCAACTTTTTGCAAATTATTTTTTGTTGCTTGTAACTCCTGAATGTCTCAAATACTCTGAATTAGTCTCAAACTCCTAAACCTGTTAAATCACTTTCTGGAAAATTATAACACTGCTAGAAGTGCTGCTATTATGGGTTTCTTATCCTCCTCTCTTCTGTGCTGTTTAGAACAAGGCAGGCTTTCTCAGGAAAGGTGATATCTTCTTACTAGAGTGTCTGATATAATGGGTGCTGCGGATAAGCAGCCACGGTTTTGAACAGAAGGTCCAAAACTTGACTGTTTTGCCGTATGCTTATATCAGTTGCTCCACCTGGAACCTTGTTTAGTGATTATGTTCAGACCATCATTGCTATAACAACACTGCTGGTAGTCAATTAAACATCGATTCAAACTCTCCATATGAGAGTGTGTGATTAATTCTTGCCTAGGTTTTTGTTGTTGATCCCTGTGAAAATATGAAATAGGCTTTAAATTGCAGTTGATAATGTAAATGTCCAGGGAATAATGGAGCGGCTAACACTGCCAGCCTGCACTCTGTGGGCATCACTTTGTTTGTGAGATAAAGACTGGTATGTGATGTGATGCTCAAATATTTCCAGGTTGCATATCTGTAAAGCACTATTCCTAAATATACCCCCCTGCACTATCTTTTTTCCTTAAGAAAAAAATAGTACCATTACATCAAAACACACCCCCTTACCACCAAAGTCTCTGCAAAACATAGAAATGAATTTTTTTAGAAAAAAACTTTAATTCCTAGAATCTGTTACTTACAAGGTGTGAAAAGGTTCTTATTCATTTAACAGGTGAAATTATGATATTGGGACACTCTTCCAGAAGGCAATGTTTCTCTCTTCCCTTTGCAAGAAACTTGGTTCAGCGTGGGGAGTGAGGACAAATGAAATAGGTTGGAGTGTTCCTAATCTGTGTATGCTTGTGTGTATGAGATGAGTGGTTGTTCTCTCTCTCCCTGTGTCAGACATTCAGTGGGTAAGGAAGCATGACAGAGATGTGTTAAATGTCAGTCATCCCCAGAGCCTCCAACAATGAACAAGGATTAAACAAGAAGCTATGGAAGAGGAAAAGAAATCCTTGTGCAGGTTTTAATAATTCATAAACGTTGCATCTATTTTACTATTCTCTGCATTTAAAAACAAGACCCAAACTATGCCTGCAAGCATAACTTTCCCTTTACAGTAAAAAGGATTGAATTAATTATGGCTAAATTCTGGTTATATCATTTATTTATTTATTTATTTATTTATTTTGTTTTTTGGGTGATTGCTGTCTTACAGTTATGGATGGACCAAACAGGGAATCTTATGTTCAAACCATTCTAAATTTAAAGGTTTTCACAAAATTGAATTCTAGATAGAATCTACCCTAAACCCAGAATGATGACAGTTTGGAAATCTTCACTATTCTGTAGCTTTGCCAATCTTCATTTTAGTATATGGACCAAACTATAATTTCGTATTAATAAACTCAGTGACGTTCAGTATACTTCCTGAGACAATGTCCAGGATGAAAGACACAGATTAGGATTAATTTTTTTCAGGTCAGTGGGATTAAGTGATGTTGGAAGAGTGTGAAAGGAGGATTTGTTCTCATTATACAAATGTCTTGTACTTCTGGTTCTGGAACACAGGTCTCAGTCTTGGTGGTATTTTTGGTCTTAATGGCAAACAGCTTTACAACGCTGTTGATGCTTGTCATAAGAACTCCAGGTAATTCTTGAGTAATTGGACTGAACTGAATCCTATTCGTGGACTGATTCAGCAGCTGAAAGCTCAAGTGTCAGTGAAGGTAGATGTGTAAAGGCAAGCCTAACGACTGTGTAGAACAGTGCTGCCTTCTCTGGCTTCCAGAGATGGGACTGTATCACCTGAGCTGTGACTTTGCAGATCCACACAAGCCTGTCCCTTTCCCCATTTGCATCTTTCTCTTTGTCTAGTGCCCTCCTTCCCTGCAATGCAGGTAACAGCAAGGGCCAAGCCTTTTAAAGTTATGTCTGTAATTTCAATAATGTAGTAGCAGAAGCCAGCCACCATCCAACCTAGCAAACGGAAGTGTGTTCATGTTACAGCGGGGGATGGATAGCTCTGTGTTGGAGCTGCTCATCCAGGTTTACGTAATTTTCTTGGTTTTTTTAGGCTATGGATCTAGCCCCTGGCTTTCACCTTTCTAGGGCGTAGTGTCCTGAAATGGAAGGATGCCAATGCTAGTCACCTATCTAGCTGCCTATCTGGATTTTTTTATCTTGTCAGTCTTTTAAAGCTAGCTCTTAATTTGGCTTTTTAAATAATGCTGTTGCTCTTTGACATTTAACTGCTGCTATCATGTGGATCATGAAAACAGTTCACTTTTAACTACTCAGCAGTGGAAACTCCTTGCAAAGTAAACCATCTTTGATGAGCTGGGATTTATGACCAGGAATGTTCCAGCCTGTCCAGGTAGCCACCTCTCTTATCAAGAGATCTCTCTGAAACTTTACGGTAAACGTCGCAGTTTGGGGTAGTGTAGCCCCTTTATATTTTACATGTGATTTTAAAAATTGCTTTAAGATGAAGAGTTATTTGTAGTTCCATTACTATAGGCAAGTGGGACAAATGTCTGCAGTTGTCAAGTTCATTCAGGGCCTTGAAAAATAGATCTAGTTTCAGCGTGTAAAGAGGGAGTGTTAGGCACAACACCTCTCAAAACCTGCAGCAAGACCTTTAATTTCCACTTGAGCCAATCTCTGACACTAGCCAAAAGGAGTCATTTGAATCACTTGCTCTGAGGATGTTTCTGCCTTGCTACTGGGCTGCCCTAACTGAGATCTAAAATCTGATTGTATGAAAAGTATGATAATAGTATTTTTTTGCACCTCAGTTGTAGGCACTGGCTTAAAAACTTCTTAACCAGAATAAGTACAATGAATTTTGGTGGTATTCTTAAGAAAAAGCAGACAACATTCCTCTGGGCAGAGCTGGAAAATTAATAAGGATGTCTTCTTTCGTTCTGCTCCCCTTCCCCACCACCTGTGGAAGCTTCTGAAAACCAAATAAACAAATGCCAACAACTGAGTAGAAATGAGGATGACTGTGTTTTCCTACTAGCATTGCTGATAATTCACTTGCAAATGGTTTAAAAAATTAGGAATACGGTGCTGTTTCAGTCTTCATGCCCTCTCACTGGAAATTTGCCCCCTCTGTTCTATAGCAAAAAACATTTCAATGGCTATCAACATGCTGGTGGCTTTCACCTCACCTGTGTTGAAGGTGGTGCTGGATAGTCCCTGTTCCTCCTCTGACAGGTCACTCTGCCCTTGCTCTGTTGCTTGCACTAAGTAGACACAAGGATTTGGGACTTTTGTTTTCCTGTGCCTGCGTGCTGAGCAATGTTGTTTTGAAGCATATTTTCTGTGGCTGAATTCTGTTTTGGCCAGAGCAGTTCCTTGCAAAGGCCAGTAAATGCTGGTGTTGGCAGAACAGGCAGGGTGCTCTATGCAGAGGTGACAAAGGGCTGGTGATTTTTTGCTGGGGGAGCAAGCAGGTCATATCAAACCACCGCAAATTAATCCTACATTTTAAAATTGGTAATTAATCTGTGACAAAGATACAAGGTTGCATCTGAAAACCTTAATACATGATAGTCTCTCTCGGAAAAAGGTTTTCTTTTTCCAAAATGTTATACCTTTTGTTTTGTTAAGGTCTGATGGAACAAAAATCAGCTTGAGAGTTCCTACAAGATAAATTATGCTACTATTGCTTTACGTTTATATTCCTCTTAGGCAAGAAGGATGCTCTCCTCATAATGTAGTCTCGGTACTACCAGATGAGGTTTTCCAATCTCATCGCTTCAGTTTATTTTCATTGTGCTTGCTCATGGTAGACCTTCGTGCACATTGAGATCTTGTTGTTCAAGGTGGTACACAAATAAAAAGAACGCTTAGAAACTGTCTCAAAAAAAATTTATCTGAAGGAGAATTAAGAACCCCAAAGTTACATTTCATGGCTTGAGCTCACTTCCTCGTATGCAATGACCATGAAACAAGAAAATACAGTGCTCAAATAGCAGCCATGGTCATAGCAAAAAGGTTTTTTTGGTTTTGATTTGTTTCCATTTGGATCTGAATTCCCTTGCTGTTTCTGATTGTCTTTTGGAAATGTAAAGAAAATCTTGAAAGGAGGTACTGAGAAAATGGTAACTGTTCTCTATTCCTCTAATGTCTGTTCTTGTCTTGTGTCCACCCCACACCCCCTGGCAAGTTCCCTGTTTTGTTGAATTATTTTTGCAAATGCGCTATTGTTTTTTCACGCACATAAAGTCAAAGAAGCTTGGAAAGAGCATGCAATTGTATTTAGAGATGGATAATGATTCCTTGATAAGTAATTGCTGTCAGGACTGTGGGGTCTGATTCAGGTCGCTGTTAATTTAACATAGTTCAAAAGGGAATGGATACTTTTTATTCACATGTATTTAATCAAACAGTCCCTGGGGAGAAACAGAAGGGGAATTGAGAAGTGAGGATCAGCTAAGAAGATGCAGGATTTTGAAGTGACAGAATTATCTTGTACTTTCTGGGAAGGTTAGCCTTTCTCATACTTTTGTTTTCTTATAAATAAAAAGAGAAAAGATCTCAGAAGGGTAGATCAGAGGCTGCTCATCCAGTTAAGCTGTTTAAAGCTCATTCAGATCCTGCTGGTGAGCGATTTTCAAGTGTTACTGATAACTCAGGGTGACTTTTCAGTTGAAAACAGTTGTAGTTCCTAATTTCCTGCTTTGACTTTTCTTCCATTGCTTTTCACTCTGAATCATTATTATGATATTTGTGCCCAATTTGTCCTCCACCCCCCACGGCCCAGAAGGTCTTTGGAAGAAGACAGACTTGCATCTAAGAATGCAAGTTGATAGACACATCCTGCTAACTGCTGTCTTGTTTAGGTAAGAGCAGCTTTCCACATATTGCAGAAGTTCAATGCTAAAAAGTGATACTGTTTGGATCTTTTGAGATCCTAGATGTATCACAGTATTTCCAAATATTCCTGTACTGGAAAACTATTTGCAAAAAAGAAAAAGTGGAGAACTCTGAATAGGAGTAGGACTTTCTCAATCACTTTCCCTTCTCTCTCTCTCCCCAGTGCATGGGATCCTTTACCGCAGCGCTGTTCACCCCCCACCCCATCCCCTTCATACCCCAAAAGTAGTAAAACCCCAAGCTTCTGTGACTCTTTTTGGGGAAAGGAGAGAAAAAACAATGCTGGAAGGTGGATGTGAAGTTCAGCAAGCCTTCAGCCCATCCTTCTTGAAGGAGAAGCACTGTGGAAGCAGTGGAAGCACTGCAAGAGTAGCAGGGTTGTGCAAGAGTAACAGGGTTGTGCAGATAAACCTATTAAGGCTCTGGGAAGATGAACAGGATTGGGGTTGGGAGGTGTGGAGCGAGGCTGGGTTGGACCACCCAGGCCAGCACGGAGCAGGGCACAATAGCACTATTCTGGCTGGCCGGTAGCAGAGGGTATCGGGTTCGTTGAGAATCGCGTGCTGCTGTGGTATTGCTAAGTCACCCCATCAGTAATGTTTAGCACCTCATCAGATCAGCCTTGTGAAATGTAACACTTCTGGTTGCACACTGGTACAGGTGGTGTTCTCGTGCTGGAGAGTACATTATGGGAATTTCATGGCTCCCAAACACGCTTCGGTGTAGAAATAGGTGCTTGGCAGGGATCATAGCATTGGGAATTATACATATAAAAGGGTTTAATATATTACTTTGTGAATCTGATCCTGAAAGTGAGGGATTGATGGCATTGGTTATAACTGGGCCTGGCAAAAGCTTTGTTCCTCCTTCTGTACTTCTCTAAGTCTACTTAATATCCTGCTGTAGTAGCTCTGTTGCTATACCTCTGCTAGAAGGGGTTTGACAGTTGTGCTGAATTGCATGACTGCCAAGTGAATATGGCTTTGGCCAAATGTCCACAAAGCATTAGGACAAAATTGTCAAACTTGGTCTTGCTTTTATGATCTATTCTGATTTGTGGGTTCAACTCAAAACTCAGCAGTAGAAAATAGTGTGGCAGGTCACAAAGCCACTCATTTTTCTCTTTAGAAAGTGCTTACTGGTGAAGAATTTTCTGTATTGAATGACCACCTTGAGATGGTCTTTGCACTTGAGACGGTCTGATACTTTGGTAAACTTCGACACACCTTTGTTTACCTGCATATCAATCTTTAACTAAATTATTGCTTTTCCTTGAAACCTGTCAAATCAGTTTTGCTGCCTAGTTCGTTGCACTGGTATGCATTGCATACCAACCTTGATATAAAAGAGGACTATTCTCCTCCTCCTGAAATGACAGAAGGAAATTTGGAATTGGTATGTTAGCTTAAACCAAAGAAGTTTATTAAGTGTGAAACTACAGGCAAAAGGATTTGACAAGATTACCTCCTCAATCAAGAAAAAGGAAGATTAGGAGACTGTGGGTGCCTTTCTTCTGTGGATATCCAGTCTTGTACTTTCAGATGAATCTTTCCTAGGATCCTAATGTTTACTTCAGTTTAAAGTTTAGTGTAACTTGCAACATGTCTTATTAAAATATATATTGTGCCTTTATGAATATTTAAAAACAAGCACTTAGTAAAGATTTCATAATAGCCTGTAGTATGCTTTTATGAACCATTAACAATGGTATGATGAACTAATTTGTGTCATTTCTATGCGGAGCCCAAGAATGGAAGATGGGACGGTGCAGAATCCTTGTAGGATAAGAAAACAATTAATCAATTATTAATTGCCAGCAGAATTGTAATGTCTGCTTCAGCTCAACTTGATTTAGCTACCATGTAAACTGGGGAGGGAGGACCCCCCCAGTAAACCCTTGCTGCTTAGCCCATGGGAAGAAAATTGGACCCTTGGGTATTTTTAGGGCAAAGCTTAGCATTAGAGTTATTAGCTGGCTGTGAACGCAGTCCCGTGGAGGCGTACTGCCTCCCGTGGGGACAGACAGATCCTCCTCACCTGGCTGGAGTCCTGCTTTTGTATAGCAAGGTGCTGAATTAGAAAGAAGGTGGCAAAAAGTGACTTCAAGCACCTCCCGCAGAAGACCAAAAATGGATGACGTTATTTTATTGCTTAACAAATAGGCCTTGATTAATGTTTGAATTGTTAACAATTCCTAAGAACATTTTAAAAAATCTCTACTGCTTTTCTTTCTTCCACAGAATTTTCTGGTAAAGCCTTTTTGGGTTGGTTGGTTTGCTTGTTTCTTTCAGTCCAGCTGAAGATTGTATTTAGGCATCATTCTATGTGAATATCTTGCAGAAGGTGAAACTCTCCTCTGAAAAGCAAATCAACTGGGATAGACTTGTAAGTCTTCCAGAAAGTCCATCTGCATCATTATTATTACAATGTAAGGAAAAAGCCAAGATATGCAACATCAGGTCATGCTTTGACAAGCCAATGGGAATTTCAGACTATTTAATATACGTTCTTATACAAGCTAGTGTCAGTTTTTGGTTTTTTGGTTTTTTTTTTTCTTCCATCCTTGCTTTCTTCAGGCTTCTGGAACAAGGTGCCTAGCATCAAATCTGTGAAGAAGACAAGCATGGGCAGGATTGTTCGTACTTCCTTCTGAAAAAATTGCTGTGTACATTTACTGTCCCTTTCCATCACATTAGCCACTTTAGATGGCCACAAACCGGTAACTGACAGTTGAACATAGAGAAAATTATAGGCAACCAGGATCAGAGAGTTTTTCTTCAGGTGGTTGTTACAGGGGAGTTCTTAGCTGACACTTAGCTCCTCACTGACATGCGGCTGGTGGGTAGCAATGTGGAGGGAGGGAGAGTGGAAAGAGGTAATGGAGGGAAAAGAAATCTTACCTTGGCTTCACCAGTGGCAACATGAGCATATGCAGTTATTAGATAGCTGGCAGATGACAGAGTTAGTTAATGTAACAAGCCCTGTAAAGCATTTAGCCACATTCTAGTGTTTAATCAGCTGTGTAAAGTGCAATATCTATCTTTCAATTTTATGCCATTAAGGGAGACAAGATTTTGATTAGGTACTTAATCTGGGCAAGAGGAAAACAGGCCCAGAGCAAGCCCACAATAGGCAGCAGAAGGGACATTCGACGAAGGATTCGATAAAGGAGAAAGACAGAAATTTAACATAAAAGAGAATTAGTGCAGCTCCTTTCAATTTAGTGCACAGATTTTTATGGACTAATCAATTAGAGGCTGTGGCTGTGCTGCTGGGAAGTGGTGCCGTGTTAGAGGCTTTGCCATATTAATTCTGTTCATTACAGCGAGGTCAGACGGAGTGCTTTGGAGAAGGCCCTGCTGCTGAGCAGGTCACGTCATGGGTGTCATCCCTTTGTTCAAAGGGGTAAATGGGTGAAGCGAGCACTGAAGTTGTGGGGCAGTTGTTTGTATAGCTGTTTGCTCTGTGTGAGCGCATGCAGGTTCTTTTGCTTTCTCTCATTAAGTTTTTCCTTTGAAAGCTGGTTCCTTGATATTTTCTTCTATTGAGGAAACAAACTTCCTAGAGAGAAAATGAGATCCAGTGGTAGGACGCTGGATGGAGCATTGGAAGGTCTGAGTACAGTTTGCAGGTCTACTTAAGACTTCCTTCTGACCTGCAACAAACTGTCCTAGCTGCTAAGTTGAACATTACCTCACATGAAAGCAATGAAGTTAACTACCTTATCCTGGAAATGGAAGCACTTGTGAGTTATAGGTAACTCAGAGCCGTGCATCCATTCTCCCACAAATAAGACGTGTTCTGATGCGCCAGAGGCATTGATATATATTGCAGACTGTGTCTCATGTGGTGTCTAGGGATGGGCACCCGGGGAAGTCACAATACATGA
This sequence comes from Phaethon lepturus, assembly GCF_000687285.1. Lineage (NCBI taxonomy): Eukaryota > Metazoa > Chordata > Aves > Phaethontiformes > Phaethontidae > Phaethon > Phaethon lepturus. The sequence continues at coordinate 81,954 of NW_010528487.1, read as the reverse complement.
GAGATTTTGAAATATTTGAGGCATCTGTCACACTTGTGCTTGGGTCAGGAGGGTAGCAGTGTGGGCTTTCTGTAAAAGGAAGCCTACTGCCGGAGTGAGATTTTGCCTGGGGAAAGACTTTACTTCTGTCTGAGGAGAATGCTGCACAGTTTGGGGTAGGGAAGGCAGAGATTCATTGTTCCAGGAGGGCAACACAGGGAGCTGAAAGAGGTCTGAGTCCCAAAACCCTGGTATGAAAGAGGTGAAGGGAAACCTTCAGGAGGTGAATTGAAGAGGGTGGAGATCTGGCCAGGGGAGCGGAGAGCTTTCAGTTTCTCTGAAGTAGGTGTCAAAAGACCTGACTGCTCTAAGTACAGTGAGGGACATTGCCAGGAACTTAATTAGGAAGGGTGCTTGGGCAAGCACCATAAAGAGGATATGGATTTTGGGGAAGCATTTGGATCTCTCAGGGGTCTGGAATATCTTTAGTGATTTGAGACTTGAATCGTGATAGCTTAAAACAAATCCCAAGAAACGGTATTTGTCTCCTAGAAGTGTGGGAAGAGCAAAATGAGTCAATTAAGACAATGAGAAGATCTGGCACCAGCTCAGTTATGACTTTCTCCTATGGGTTTCCCAGTAAAGACCTGTTTTCTGTATGGGGAACTTGTCATAGTGTATTATAGTGGAGAAATTGAGGAGGATTATTTTTGGACTGAGAATGTGTAACATGCCTCCTCCCACCATTTGGAGGTGCTTCAATGTTTTCTTCTTAGTCTGCCCTTTTCCAGACAAGAGTGGTCAATCCATAAGCCGGCCTGCATTCCTGGCAGAGCTTACGTTTTGGTTCTGACCCACGAGCAGTTCAGAGAACAAGAAGTTCTCTTTTTTTTTTTTCAGTTCCAGTGGATTGAAGTATTTAGGATTCTGTCTATTCCACAGTATATGTATGGTCCTGAAGAGGCTGGAGGACAGAGAATGTCTTGGGAAAAAGACTTTTTTTTTTTCTTCAGCTGCGTCTTGTTTGTGGAGTAGCCTCTAGGACTTGCACCAGTGTGCTTTGTGCATTGATTTCAGACCTGAGTAAGCCTGTAAAGATCAAGGGAGAAAGGGCTGCAGATATAAAGATTAGAAGAGAATCTTGCCTGTTCTGTTTAATGCAGATTTAAAAGTAGTTCATTTCTTCCTCAAGTGTTTTTCTTTTTCTTCTTAGCACTGTTACTCTACCTTTCAGAATGTAATGCATGCTCCGGGGGCACCTCCTTCTACTGCAGCAGCCTCTGAGGCTGACCCACCACAGTGTGAGACTCACAGTATGATGCTCTCTGTTTTAAGTGGAAATTTGTCAGCCATTCTGGGTATATGTATGTAAAGCAATGGAATTCCTGTATGATATGAACTGATAAGTCCATGGTGTCTAGAAGAGCTTAAAATAGAATTACCACTTAGCTCACTTGTCTTTGGTGCGGTGTGTGGGTTGGGATTTTTTTTGTCACCTTCCATCTCGTCTCTGTCTGCTGTGGTTGGGCTCTTGATAGTTCCCTCTAATTCCATTAAACCGCAGAATTACTTTTGTTGTTCTAAATACAGTGGCTCCTTCAAATCCTTGTCTCCTGAGGATTATATGATGGAGCATATTAGTTTATGGTAAACTGCAGAAAACTTGAACTCCCTGACTGTTCAATTCATGCAAAGTTATGACAGGTTATGCCTGCAGGCTACAAGTTAGGGAAATTATTTTCTGTTCAAACACTTCATTTCTCTGCAACTCTATAATTCTATTTCTCTTCTTTTCTTTTTTGTCTCCCTGCAAGGGAAGTACCACGATATAAAACACTTCGGCTCTGGCTGCTCCTTCCCTGCATCTATATATGTGACTAGGAAAATGAGATGCATCTTTTTCTTTAATCATATATCCATCTTGTTTGCTGACCAAAATAATTTTATGGAAGTCACAGCTGAAAGCATAAAATACAAAGGGAAAAGAGCATGTTTTTTTATCTCATTAAGTCTGTAAAAATGTGACATTTGGAAAATACTTCTAAAGGTTGATGTGAAATGGGGTAAATGAGGGTGAATTCCAAATTATCCAGAGCCCTCAGTTAAGATTTGGTCCTATACAACTGGAGCCAATAGTTATTTTTTCATGTAGTACTGTGGGAGTGAGGTCACACTTTATTAAAAAAAGGGGGGGGATAAGAGAGAACTTTTCTACACTGTCTCTTCAGAATAAAACTGGATGGATGAGGCATATCTACCTAGTTGCACTTGTTCTTCTGCAGACAGATTTTTAGCTCTTCTAAAACTGTGTGCAAGGATTTTCGGTGGTGTTTAAAAGTCTGCTTTTTGAACCAGCAGCCCAAATGTTGTGGCCATGCGCTGGGATTGGTTCCCTAAGCTGGAAGGTAAAGCTGTCCTGGGAGTAAGGGACAAGTTGAAACAAAGGCACAATTAGCTGGAGTAAGGCTCTAAGCATACCGTCATGGTCGTAACTTTTTTTGTCCTTGAGGAGCGGCAGGTTTCCTGGCTTATCCTCTTTGTGTCTATGAACTAAGCCAGGATCTGATTTGAACTGGGATATAAATGTACTTCAGGCAGAAAAATCCCTGTTGGCAGTTCCCATAAAACAATAAAATCACGTCAAATTTGACTAATTCTTGGGATGTGTTGCCAGCAGAAAGCTGACAGTCTGAATTTGTCATCACTGGAGGGAAAAGTGTGTGTGTTTCTCTGTGTCTGTGCACAGGGGTGGGGAATGGACTGAGGGAGAATAAGGCAACTATTAACAAAATGGAGACGGCATGGTACTCCATTAATGTTATTAATAACCCTATCAAATTTTATTGAAAAGATGCTCTCTGTATCTGAATTTGCCACTATTTCAAGCCATTTATTAAAGCTGAAATAGCTGGAGTCACTTCAGACCATATTTATTATTATTATTTGCTGAATGAATGCTGTGATTATGGGTCCCATGGGAATTAGAAGAGATAAAGTGTCATCTTTCAGTCTCTTCTCACCTTCCCCAGGGAGCAGTGGAGAGAATGGCTTCCTCTCTGTCTTTTTCTATTAGACTTCTCTCTAATTTCTATTAATAGGGTTCTGAGACCTGCTGTAATACTGGAAAATTTATCTCTTACATTTGGAATGGTGATATTTAACAATAATGATATGCTCAGAGGAGTATTTTTCTTTTATGTTTCCTCCTGTGCCTTCCTGAGCTGGCCATTGATTCCTACAATTTTACTGGCAGTTCAGGTATCTTTCTGGATGTCTCCAAAATATCCTGTGGACTCATTCTTGCTCAGTTTTAATGGGAAATGAAAAGTTGTTTCTGTTTTCAGATGTAAAACTGTGTTAGATATGGGGAATATAAGAGTGGGGGGAAGGTTCCAGACCCATATAGGTTACCTGTGAAGTCATCCAGTTGTGTGGGTCCCCTTCTGTGGTTTTAGGCTTGAGGTTATTCATGCTCAAACCTGGCTCTGGCCATATGTTATTAGGTATGGAAATTATATCACCGTGGAAAACAGTTGGAATTGGTCTGAGATGAGGTCATCCTTTGTAAGAGCAAAGGATATGGATGATGCTGAGTGGAATGATGACTGTGTTGTGGTGTGCTGGTCCTATAAGGAGAACCCCAGGAGTAGCACTAATGGCACTGGGGCAGCAAGCAGTTCTGTGAAAGGGGCAAGGTGAGATGATGAATGATGCCAACTCCCTCCTTGAGGAGAAACTGGGAGGGGAAAGGCCTGTCGTCCTTTCCTATGAAGAAAAAAAGTGCATTTGCTTGAAGGATGAGGCTTTGAGCCTTTCACTGTGGCAACCAATTGTGAGGATTAAGAACCTTCAGATCTATTTATTTTATTCCCCTTTATATGTGCACCTGAACTGCTTTGCTTAAAAAAAAAAAAAAAAAAGACAGAAGAGACTTCTCCCAAGTTATCAAGAAAAGATGGTTTGTTCATTATCTATGTGGCTGGAAGTCATTCTGGCCCTTTTTTGAGAAGCTGCAAGTTTCCTATGTTTGTTTATATACATCACCGAAACTTCTGTGTTAGCATACCCCTCTTCCCAGACTGTTTATACCTTGGCTTATGCAAATATGCCCCAACAGTTGCATATACAAATTATTGGGTCAACAGGTAAACATTGGAAATGTGGAAAAAAGGCAACTGAGTATATACAGATACACTAATACAAATGTCTGTTTTCATGCACAGATAAGTCTATCCCTTGCCGAATATCTGCATTCACCAATCTGCAGGTATTCTTTTTTTCAAGGGACCTCACTAATAATTTTGGCTCTGAGACAGAGAGTGGTGAATTACCAATTCTCTGATTCTTCTGAGTATCCATATGTTTGACAAGCACCTTAGAGCTAGGCTCAAGCAGCAATCACTCGAAACCAACTGAACGAGTCCTGAACAAAGCTGTTCTGATGGTGATTTAATGACACTGGAGTGATTGCAGCATAGTGTTCTGGGGTGGACTGACTCCTCTGAACAACATCTGTTCCCTCATTCACTAATGTAAAAATAGTCTAAAAACAAGAGGCATTTGGTCTTATTCCAAAAGTGCATGTGTTACACTTGCCACTTGTTTGGGCATCTTGGGGTCAAGGTGAGTCTGTGAGAAAACAGCACTGAAAACGAAGTCTGTGTTTTGCTTCATTACTCGTAGCTGCCTTTGGATTTTCCACTCCCTGAAATCTCTCTCCTTCTATTAGTGTTTAAGTTTCATCATCAAAGATGAAGGAAAACAACCACTGTGTAAACAGAGCGAACAACAATAAGGGAAAACAAACATATATTAGGAGCCTGGAAACATATTTTCCTGCCTTCCTGTGCAGGAACAATACCAAAAGGAATAAGAACAGCAACCTTATGCCAAAGCAGACTTGAAAAACAAGTGTACAGTCAACTGGATGTCCTGAGAGCATATCAACTACTTAACCTAGCAGAGAAAACAGAACTGAAACGAGAGACAGAATGGAGAAAACCTTAGAGCAACACCTTGCTTTCCCCTGCCAAAAGAAAAAGGTTGTCTCTCAATCTGAAGTTTCTCATCCTCAGCAGCTTTGCTGTTTGCAGGAATGTATTTCGTGCCTACGAAGTAGAGAATGTTTTCTGAAGGCGCTAGTGATGTTGGATACTTAGCTGGTACATCTTCTTAAGGCCTGCTCTTCTCAAAGTCATATGGTGAGATAGGGTGAGGAAAAGCTCTTTAAATGTGCTACCTTTTTTTTTCTTCCTTCTTAAAAACCTTGGTTTGATTAAGTTTTGGCATTACATTTGTTGCATGAAAGACAGGAACTCCTCTGATTATTTGGATCGTGGAGTCAGGTAAATCAAAGGAACAGATCAAAAGAAGAGGAAATATTAATGAAAATCTATATTCTTTGGTCAGCATTTTTAATAGCTCTTGTAGAAAATCAAAAAGGAGAATCAGCTGTACCTAGGAAACTTGTCTGATAAGGATGATATAATGCAGTGCGTTAATGCAAACTTCAGTGCTACATACAGCTGGAAACAAAACCGAAAAATTATGTTCTAAATAATAAAGTGATATTTGACTGTTTAAAAGCCTCACAGCATGAAATTTGTCAAAATTTGACTCTTACGATTGGCCTGGGGAGGCAGAGCATAGTAATAAAGCCCAAATCTGAAAGGTTGGTGCTCTTGCATCAGAAATGTAACTGGAAGAATTAATCACTCTACTTGCATTTCCTCTATGACAGCTGCTGAGTGGAATATGGGGAAAGTGGTTTTTAATTTTTGGATTCTTTTGGCTTCTCCACTTTAAGCTAGGTTTAATATTGCACAGCTAAGTGGAACACTGGTATCAACAGTGCTGGGTAGACTTGACTGCGAAAGTTTATCTGGAAATGGCTGTTTAGCATAAACTAAGTTCCTTTATGTGATTTGACTTGGAGTTCTTTGCACCAGGTGGAGTTCCTCGAGGACGGTCACAAGGGGAGTGCACTGCATGAACAGGATCTGTAGGTGCAAGCTGAATTATTGGCAAGCTTCAGACCTTGGGAAAAGTCAGCCTCAGCTCTGTATCCCTCTTCCAAAAACTTTAAGTGGAAAAGGCACTGTTCATCTGTGCCAAACTAAAGGAATCAATTGTGTGGAAATGCAAACCGAGTATCATGACACTGAGTCATGATGCAATCTGAGCATCTTTCATTTGCTTTCAGTTTTGAGGCCGGAGGGTGTGCCATCTGTACTTTCAACTTCTGTGCACACCTGGGAATGTCCAGGACCCTTTAAAACGAACACAGACTTTCTCATGTCACTGGGCTTAGGCAGGATGTGTTTTAGCCATCTATGGGAAGCATTCAGGAAAAGTTGCTACACCGTAAATGGGCTGATGCTAATTACTGCCCTTACCTGTGAGGAGTCAGGCAGGAACTGAGAGGCTGTGAGCCCTTCATCACAACGAGAACATCCTATCCCTAAATGCATTATGTAACCAAAGATGAAGAGGCAGCAAAAACCCTTGAGAAGAGAACTGAAATGCTAGTAGATGTGCTTAAGCACTGCTTTGAAAAGATTCATAAGAGATATTTGGACCTAGCAGATAACCTTTGATCTTGAAGAATCTCAGTTCCTTCCCATTGTTCACCTTTATTTCTGAACTCCATTTTAGTGGGTTTTGATAGGGTAGTTTTTGAATGGTATTTCAGTTAGAGATGGAACTGTAAAATATTTTCAGTGATAATATGTGAAATTTGGGGTAATCTGTGACCTTAGGACATAGGATTGTGAAAGCAGGTTTCCAAAACAGTGTTTTGGACTGAGTGATTTCATGACATATACCTTAAAAAAAACCCAAACCATCAGTTATCTTTTGGGGTCATTGTTCCATTCTAGTCTTCAAACCTTTTTTTCTTCTACAACTGCAAGAACTGGAAAACTTAAAGCTGGAGTGATGAGTTCATGCGACTGTCAGCACCCTGGTCCCAAGCACAGACCTATTTTTCTTTTATGAGGCAAAGCTGGACTGAAGCAACAACAACAAAAACAAAGCACAAGAATCCTTTAATTTTTCCCTGAGGCCCTGGATTTCGTAGGCTGGATTAGGCAGTGTTGTTACTCGTTAAATTCTACAACAGCTCTGTACTCGTTGTTGAGAGTGGTTTCTAACCTACTGGGGCTGACTTACTTTTTGCAGACAAAAAAACTTACTTTTTTGGTTGTCCACCCAAACTCCAGCTAAATCTAATTGCCCTCTAGCAGCAATGGATGAATGAGATCTATCTCCATTCCTCAGCTGCCATCATTTACAAATGTGTCTGTTGATGCAAATATAAGATGGCAATGGTTCATACCTAACACTCCAGGCTGTGAAACCGTGTGGGATAAGGGGCAGATAAAATGCCCTACAGGCGTTTTTCTACAAAGTTGGTAACTTCTGGCTGAAGGGCAGGGTGTTTGACTAGTAGTAGCAAAATCTAGTGCTAGTGCTCTGACTTGGGATAACCACCAGATTTATTTGTGCTTTTACCCTTGTAGTTGCACATGTTTAAAAATGGCTAGTGTGGTTTTTAATGCAGCAAGGGAAAGAGATGTTCATAACACTAGTATTTCAGCTGGATCTATGCAAAGTGCTGTATTCGACACAGGAATAGAAAATGAGTGTGTTAAAAGATTGAGCTCACTGCGGGGTTGTAGGCTCCATCCTTTTGCAAGAGCCAATTTAAACACACTTACGGGGCAGAGAGTGTTTCTCCAATTTTGGTTTAAAACAGTGATCAGACATGGAGGTGCCAGAAATCTCAGAGTATTTCCATGCCAGCTCTGCAGCTGTTAAAGGACACAGACTTGGGATAAGGCTCAAATAAACATCCAAGGTTTTTTCTATTGAATATTTAAATGAATGAAAGCTGAGCTCCTAACCTTCTGAGATTTCCAACTTATTAAACTGAGGAAATGCAATAGAGCGCACCACTTGATGTTTTTCAGTGTTTTGCCTCCCAAACTTCCCTGAATTATCATGTCTCCTTCCAAGATCTTCTGTGTGATCCTGCTTTCCTATTACCATTGGAGACAAACTGGAGAAAGAAACTTACTTCATAAGCGAGCCCAATATTAAACATATAAATAATACATCCTTCAGCATTATTTATAATGCAGTAGCATCACTGTGCTATATCATATGCAATTTCACATTGCCTCTTTTTAACTGCTTTCCTGCCAGGCACATCTCTCCGTAAGTTCTAAAGCAACATCAGCTGCTTGTTTAATTTTTTTTTTTTTTTCCCCTTTCTGGTATAACTACTAGTTATGCTGAGAACTTTTCATACACAAAGCATAGACAAGGTTTAAATTACAATACCAGTGAGTATAATACTATTTATAATACCATATAAATTACAATACTAATTGGATCCGAAAATGAAAAATTTTCTGTCTAAGAAAAATGACCAGTATGAGTATAGCAGCGGGAGAAAACTAGCTGTTTTAAGCTTGCTTTTTTGTGTTAATGCTGTGCTCAGAGGGTGACTTTTAAGTTATTCCAGAGTGATAATAGCAGAATATACTGTTCCACCGGTCAATTGCCCCATGTAGACCAGTCTGGTTTTCTTTTTTTTTTTTTTTTTTTGAGAGAATGCTTTTGTATCCTGCGTGCACACACACAAAATCTGGAATAACAATACCAAAGCTTATCTTTGTAAGATCAAATGAAAGCTGTAGTTGAATGTTCCATTTGTTTCTTAATGAGTAGTGTCAGGCTGTGCCCTATGCTTAACAAAAGCATATGTGCAGATATTGTTCTGTTATGATTACAGTACAATTATATCATGTCTGTAATAGATTACTGGATCTGGCCTTTTCTTGGTTTAGGAAATCGAGAAGGAGATTAGTTGATAACTTCTGAGAATGCACCTAAATAATATATTAAAAAATAAAAATAAAAAAAATTCCTTTCTGTGTTAGCCAGATTCCCCTACAGTCAGGTTTGTGAGAACAGTTGTTCTGGGTTCTGGATGTAAAATTGTTTGTTGTTTGTTTGTTTGTTTTTTAGTGCAGAGAGCACTTTTAATTACTCTGCTGTCCATTAGCTTATTTTTATTTTAAAACAAACCAAAAAAACCCCAACAACAACAAAAAGTGAAATAGAAATTTAAAAAAGTTTCATCTGGGAAATTAAGTACTTCAATTCGTATGTGCCAATTTGCTATTTTACAATAATTTCGTGTTTCACTATTACTTCTGTGTGTGGCACCTTCTTGCTCCATTCTACCCTTTGTTACTGGCAGCAGTGCATGGTGTGAGATGTAGTTTAATGCAGGAACCTTCTTTTGGGAGGAAAATGGGGCATGTGAAGCACAACAGTGGCTTTTCAGATTTAAATTTACTTTTATTTAATACATCAAAACCTCAAAAACTTGTGTGGGTAGGAGGAATCAAGTTTATTTGCTGCTCGTCTCACAACATACATCTGTTTTATATAATTGCTGCCTGTTACATTAGGACACATCTAATTTTCCAAGTGATGGGGTAGTAAGAGTCAAAATGATGATTATAAACGGCTGCTCCCAGTCTGTGTTGGGCATGTGCTAGAAGAACTGAGGTTAAATGCCTGGGATTTGCGGGACTGGCTGGTATATGAACTGAAAAGGTGGAAAGAACTTACCTGGTGTATTAGTTACTGTTCCCATCTAGACAGAGTCTAGCTTTAATTTTTCAGCTTCAGGTTCATTTTAATATCAGTAGCTGGTGTTTGTTTATTACTGGTGTTTAACTTTGGCAGGAGATAATGATCTTGAGTGCATGCTGAAGCTTTGATTTGCTGCCTTGGGGTCTGTCATGGGTGAAGGTGCAGTTCTCAACGCATTTGTGCCTTGGCTTCCCAGAGCAAGGGAATAGTGCTGGTATTAACTTCTAATGAAATGTTTAAAGCTTGGGCCAGTTTAACAAACATGACTGAAGAACTTTCTTAGCAATTTTTTAGTTATTTTTAATTATCATAAAATCAAAGGAATGGACCTGGAAAGGATCTTCCAAGCATCCTCTTGATCCATAACTTGACTCAAACTGTACCTGACTGCTCAGTGTTGTCTCCATGGGCTCATCTCTACAACAGCTGCAAGTTGTCCATTTTCTTCCACAGCTTGTCCTTGGGTTTGGCTTCCAATATGCTGATCACATTATTTACTGTCACGGGGTGGTACCAATCCTCAGCCAACCTCTCTAAAAAACTTTTCCTCACCTGGGATGTGTAGAGGTAATTTGGTGGTAAGGGAAATGCTCTGTCTGCTGCATCTCCTGCTGACTAAAGCTATCACTCTGTACTTCCCACACTCTGTGCATTTTTTTACTTCTGTGCAGTTTTTTGTTTTTTCTTTGCCCTGAATTTTGATTTTGGGCAGACTGTGCTCTGGCAGTGTTTGCTGAACGATGCCTTGATGTGTGATTAATGTCCTTAGGTGTGATGGTAATACAAATAATGAATGAAGGACTCTTTAATTCTTCTTCATAATAAATGTTATGTGGCATGTTTGAAACACAGTTAAGATGAAGACATGTGCACCAAAATAGGCATATCTACTTACAGCAATTCTGGTGTATTAAAATGCACAGTTTTATTATCAGTAACCTTCTGCACCCTGCAGG
>NW_010528487.1:55057-71319 GCF_000687285.1 Phaethon lepturus | reverse complement strand
AGGAATGAGAAAACAGGAGTTGCCAAACAGGAGCTTCCTTCATGCCAAAAGCCTGAGTTGTAATATCGTGGGGACTTCACAGTGCTTCTCCGTTCTTCTGGTCACTGGTCTTAAGTTAGCATGCTTTTTCTCCCAATTCTTCAAAAGTTGAGCATGTACTTATGTACAAATGTGTGTTCATTTGCCTACGGGGAAACCAGCATGTGGGGATTTGTTAATTGCTCTGCCTTCAAGTTGTATTTCAGCAGCCTCCTTACTGAAGCAGCAAAGCACCTGAGGTCATAACAAAATACAGATCAAGTAAGTTAAGGAGGTATTTTCTGGGTGCTTTCAAGCTCTTATGATATGTAGGGCCAGTTCCAAGCCGTGACTTAGAGGGAATGTTGTGGAGTGCCAAAGCTAGTGAGGATACTTGATTTATTTATTTTTATGTGTAAGGCAGGGGAAGACTTTTACAGTTACAGGTTTCTTGATTCTCCCTCCTCCTCAGCGTGTGAGCAGGTGATGCCAAACTGTTACGGCTTGCATAGATAAGAGAGATTATTTCCCTCCCCACGATAAATAACGTTTCAGTTACAGCAGTGCCAGTATGGTGTGATACTCTGCATTTTTTCACTTTAGCTTACGTTCAACATGAACATCTGGCTATTTCAGTGTGTGTTAGAGCAGGGTAACTGCTGGGGTACAATCCATGGCGATGACTGGAGTGGGGAAGAGGAAGGAAGAAAGATACATTGCAAGGACTTATTACTTTCATGAGGAAAGTTGGACTGGGAGTGTTGACTGAAGGGTACGATCAGAGGCAGAGAAAAAGCAGAGTTGTCCTTCACTTGTGAGGTGTCTAGGGCTGTTTTTCCTTGAATGTCTCCATATTTTTGTTGGTTTTGTCTGTTAACTTCTTTTGAAAAAAGAACAGAAACATCACCTGACACATCAGACTGTTGTAGCGCTTGGCTCGTGATGTGACCTGGAGGATCCCCCAAGTGCCCTGGGCCATACTGGGGAATGGGACTGTCACACGGTTCACCTTGTGCCCGAGGAGTGCAAAGGCATCGTCCTGGGTAAGGTTCCCTGCCGAAAAGCAACACAAGTTACAGCAGGTTACTTCTGGGCCCTTAGAACTTTCTTTTCCCTTGTCCTTTAACTCAGGTATACAGCAAGCATTTATTTTTCTTTAGCTCCTGGAGAAAACAAACAGCAGAGTCCAAAAAAGACAGAATTTTCTAATCTCCCATAAAAAGGCTATGGAAATTTGAAAGAAAAGGAAGACAATAGTATCGCCTGCACTGAGATGGCAATTATGGGTCCTGGGAGGAAGTGTATAAAGCCTTATTGAGTGGAGATAGCTGAGGTGGCTGCCGGGGCCTGCATGGTGTGAGGAAAAGGCTGGAGGAAACCCTTATCAGACCTGTTATCCTGTCTCTGTCATTCCCATACAGATTAATGAGCTCCAGGATGCCCTCAGCCATGTTCAAACCGGGGTCTGTTTATCCCAAAATAGAAGGTTCTGTCTTGTGCCAGAGTGTCATATTCCCAGGCCAGCAGCACCATTGTATTTTATTACCCCATTGTATTCAGGGGTTACATCCGAACTTTTCCTCTTAGCTCCTTAATCACTGTTTTGATGGATGAGCTCCATGAGAAAAGCTGCTGCGGCTGTCGCTGACGCTGCCGAGGACTCGGTATGGATCAAAATGGTTGCTTGGCATTTGCTGAGGCTTGGCTTCTGAATTCCTCTTGTACCAGCTCTAGGCAAAGCAAGGGGGGTGCCTTACCCTTCCCCGCACGAAAGCAGGGGGAAGGAGTGCGATGGAGAGGAGGGGAGCAGCTGTGCTCGTTCTGCTCTTGCCAGCAGTGTGAGGCTGCCCTGCCCTGTCAAACTGTCTCGAAGCACATTTGTGGGATGGTGCTGGAGAGGGTGGAAGCCAGACTCATGTGTTCGGGAACATCCCCCGTCCTCTTGAACCCCTGCGTCACCAGCTGTCCTTTCCACCCCGGTGCAATGCTGCTCAGAGCCTGACAGAAGCACCATGAATCTGCAGTCATTAATGCTGCAGGACGTGCGGTTCCCTCTGAAGGCTCCTGACTGCTCTGCCATTTCCCTGGTGCAATCCTGGGGAATTATCCATATCTCTGACAGGAGAATAGGTTACTAATGCACCAACACAGCTGTTTTGACACTTTTGATGAATAACATTCAATACTATTAATTGGAACAATTGCTTTTCATTTAACTAAATCACTAGAATTGCTAAACTAAATTGAAACGGAATGTAATTTTGCCTCGCTCGCCTTTAATATGGGCCTCTAAATGTCTTCTCCCTGAAGAATTAGTAACTTAATCACCTAACAGTGATAACTGTTTCATAGCCCTCAGCTGGAAGGCTTTCCTGCTAAGCAGCATTGCATGGGAGTAGAGTGTTGTAACAGGGAACAAATCCCATCTCTTTCCTTTCTCCCCCTCTCTGCTGCAATATTAATCATATTAAAAATGATTCTCTTCCTCTTTCTCTGTTCCAGCAAGATCTTTATAGATCATCATAATTTCACCCCCCTCCTTTTTGCATTGTTATCAATCACTTGGTATGTCTAACAGGGTGCACAACAATTATATCTGTCCATTATGTTAAAGATGGATTTTTGCTGTCAGTGACTGGGAGATGGACTCTTGTTCATTTTCCAATGAACTCATCATCCAATGCACACCGCAAACACCATAGCATAATGCAGTTGCCGCACTGACCAAAAAACTAAAAGATATGACTATGTGGCAGATGTTTAGTTGCCTTTATTTATTAAAAAAAAAAAAAATTCATGGCATAAATAAAAATAGCCTGAAATGTATTTGCATTACCTCAAATTTATATGGCTTTGTAACTCAACTAAAGAGCATGTACTCTGGCCAGGGGTTTCTGCAATCTCAAGACAAAACTTGTTAGACAGAAGAGTGCGCGAACTCACAGGGGAAGCCTTCTGCTAACAGGTAGCACTTTTATGGTTCTTATTTTATTGCATTAATAGACTGAGCCTCTTGTCCACACAAATACATTTTACAGCTGGGGAAATGAAAATCCAGAAATTAAACGCTTTACCCGAGTTATGTGGAAAATTACTGGCAAAGCTTGGTTTACTAACGAATTGTTTTGTGCTCTTTCCTCTAAATGTGCACTTGCTGTTTTTGCCTGTTAGTGATTATTTTAAGATTATTTCTTGAGTTTGTTCAGAAACAGGGAGACAGAAAAAGATACAAAGCCGAATGTTTTTATTACTCAAGATATTTACTGAGATCTCATTAGTAAGAATGTTGTTCTGTTAGAATAGTTCTTAGTAGGTTTGTAATGGCTAAGAAAAAACCCAGAGGTTTCTGTTTATGCATAAGGCAGGTAGATGCCAATCTTCCTCACCTTGCCTTTTGCTGGTTTCAGAAGTCACCTGCACTTCATTCAGACCTTGCGTTGCTGAGACTTGTCCACTAGAGCTAGGCTACCCTCTCTCTTAACATAAGCAAAGTGATGCTGACTTTTGGTTACTGCCAGCTTGGGCAGGACTGCCAGTGTGAGTCTCGCGAGCCTTTTGTCACAGAGCCTCCTTCCTGGCCAGTTGTGTTGGGCCTAACGCTGCGTCCTCCGTAGGTCTGTCATTTCGCAAGCCTTGTTGTTAGCTTGCTATATACAGGATGCATGTCTTTTAAGCTTGCTGACTCCACTCCCCCACTCCCCCTGGAAAGCTAAGGCAAATTATATCTATTTGACTTTTAATTTGGAGCATGCTAGATCCTCATCTAGACTTTGCTTTTTTGGATGGGGTGGAACAAGGTAGTCTTTGTTGCAGATTAATACGCCCACCTATTTTTTGGGTTACAGTTAATTCATTCAAACCTGCTGCTTGGGTTTTGCCAGCATTTCCCTTCCACACTTCTAAACTGCTAATGACAAAAGGTCTTTCCTAAAAGGCAGAACTGTGCAGATTCCTTCAGGGTTCAAGGCTGTTGATGTCTGAGGATAAGATTCTCTACATGCGTCACCACTGCAATTGAACCTACGCCTATCTATATCCCAGTCACATTCCACTGAATCCAACAGTTGATTTTAGTTAATAAGTCTGGCAAATTTATCTCTCTCTAATGCATGATGCATGGAATTGTGATGTTTCCAAACTACTCGAACAATTTCTGTCTGTCTCTCAAAAAGTTCAGGGGTTTACAGCCAAATGGCTTGGTATAATTAGTTATTATTAATTCTTATTTTTCCATGTACATATCTGAAAATCTTCCAAATCTGTAGTGTTTCAGTTTTATGTCATGTAAGTGGTTAACTTACTTCACAAGGTATTGGTTCTGCTCCTTGTCTGAATGACTTTCTAAAATATTAAGACTAACGTGGACTCTGGTCACAAATTGCTAGTGAATACCTATAGCTGTATCATCTGTGAATAATTAAAAAGGATGCTTCAAAGTGGATTTGGTGTAAATATTCACTGACATTAAAGAATGAATGCTAGATTAAGTAACCGAACTGAGAAAAATGTCGAGAAACAGCTACAACACCAGGTGCTTACATTAATCAAACTGCTGGAACTTCTGTTGCTGATGTTGTTTTCCTGTTAGTGGAGTTGGATGAATAGATCATCACTGGTGTGGAGTAGAGACTGTTATACTGCTTTACTGTCTGCGGGATGGAACTGTACATTAGTTATGCAACTGGGCATCCAATTCATCTAAAATAGTATTTCTGTCCAGTTTTTAACACTCTCTGCTTCTTATGCCCCACTCTTGTATTCTGCTTATACACGTGCTGAGCTTTCCTGCCATGCTATACAATATGCTGTAGTTGTAAGCATTATTTTAGAGAGGGAATCATAGCTAGAGATGGCGTAAGGAGAAAGCTCACTGCAGCTTGAAATTCTTCTGCATATGGCAGTGATTTACAGCGATTCATTGACTCACAGTCTGGCCGCTCACAAGGTATTTCTAAACATAACTTAGTTTAGACCAGTATCTGGGAGGGGAGAGGGAAGTGTGATAAAGCAAATGATGGAAACTTGCAGCTAGAACTGTTTTGGCAGCTGAGGCCTGGAGTGGTGCTGCTTGAAAGATGAGCACTCTGAGAATTGAGGGCATCTCAGGAGAAGTAAATCTGCCTTCTCCAACACAGACTGAGCACTGGCCCAAAGACCCCGGGTAAATAAGAATCAAACTTCACTACAGGACATTTATGTGGTCATGATTTATTGGTGCTCTCAAAGCCTTTGAACCTTTGCAACCCTTTGGGGGAAATGGTGTGTTACAGGGGCTTAAATAAATAAATAAAAAATAAGAAGAAATACATGCCTATAGCTACAGGAAAAACCTATTGTGCCATTTGTTCCAAAAGCCTTGACACGTTCAGGGCTTTTTCCTGAATTTGATTTTTTTTTTTTTTTTATAGGATTTTGGTCAGTCAGCCAGTGCTGTAGGAAATAAAACAACTCTTTGACAGATTCTTGTTTCTCAGTCCCTTTCCCAGCAACTTCCCCCTCTGGTAAAGCGAACTGAGCTGCAGGATTCTGATGGAAAAATCAAACAAACCTGCCGAGCGTGGCTGAGAAGTAATAGAAAACTACTTGGATCTCAAGGCCCTGCCAGTATAAGTTTAACACAGTGTTGTTCCTTTACCAGATGTCAAATATCCTTTTCCATTTTCTGCAATGTATCGTGTCCTTGGTTCATCCTCCTGTGAACAGCCTTTGGTGCAGACTGTTTGGGATGTAGCCGTTCCCCCTTTGTGGGGGCTTTCTAATCCTGTGTACAAGCCACTGTGCGGACCTGCATGCATTTCTGTAATGAGTGTAATAATAAGACATTATAACACAAATGACACCAATATAGCCCATGCTCAAACTTTACAATTTCTCAGTTCTGGTGAAGGAGAACAGTAACAGAGGCAAAAATTATCATAGTCTCTTCTATAGAAACCTTGGCTTTACTGTAGTTGATTGGGATTTGACATTAGACTGTTTTATTGGATGGCAATTTGCATCTCCTTTGTAACATATTGCAGCCAGTTGTAGCTGTAGCTGTAGCTGAGGTTTTCCATGTGGAAAGCTATAATGTAAGGAAGATAAAAGGTAAGTTACATGTGCCACCAGCACATTATTTGCACTGTGGCTTGTTGGTGACTGGAATGGAGAACATGCGCTTTCTGGTGTGTGTGACAGATATCTGGTTTAAAATATTTACTTGTGGATCATTATCAAGAAAACCTAACTTCTACTTTAAGAAGTGTTGGGATTGTTGATGGTGGTTTTTGGTAATGATTTCTATATCATCTAATATTGAGAAGAAGTATCATTTTCCCTCATACTATCCCTCTCTCTTTTTACACTAACAAGATATGGGAGAATAAAATTTGAACCTGATGGAAAGAAATTCAATGGAAAACAAACAAACAGACCTTTCGGAAATAGCTACCTGTTCCTTGGCTGTCTTCCTTTGACCCACCAGAGAAAATTTAAACTGCACCAGAACAAATCTGTAATTTCAGGAAATCATGTGGTTATAAAGTTGGCATAACGATGACTGCATGAACAGTCTGTTTCTGTTGGGAAGCTGTGAGCAAGGTTGGCTATTCTGCATAAAAAGTTGCCTGTTGCAACTCCATTTCTCCTCTGGTACTGTTAGTCTGAGGTCTCTGAAAGCCTGAGCATACCTGAGAATAGTTTTCTTCCTGAAGTCTAGAGGAAATTAAGGATGAGCGAAGGCTCATAATATTTTATAGTAGGAACTACAATTTAATTCTTACAGGTTGTTTCCAACATCCGCAGTCCAGAAGCAGAGTGTGACAGGGATTGGCAGGTGTGATAAGTCATTCTGATCATCCCGTAACTCCAGAAAATACTTCATCCTTCACAGGTACATCCTGTAGGACGATATATACAGGAAGATGGAGCTGGGATGGAAACGTCACTGCCACTTTGTGATACGCCAGCATAGCTCTTTCCAGTTTGTCAGACTTTGTAGGCAAGCAGTAACTACAGAAGATGGGTGGTTAAGGCATGGAAACATTCATCTTGGCTCTTAGTCCCTCCACTGCTTGGCCTCCTTTTCTTTGTTAGCTTCCTGGTGGTTATTTCCAAGCTTAGTCCCTGTTAACCTTGGGAGACTCCTTTGTATACCATGCCCTCAACACTGCAGAGAATTTTGCTTGCTTGTGCACATTCAGGGTGGAGCAAAGACACTTTGCATAGAATGAAGAGCTTTAATATTATTCCAGATATAATTTTACATGTATTTTTAAACACAGTTTTGGGAACAGTTTAAGTTTGCAAACTTCTAAGAAAAATGGTAGAGGAGTTGAGGTTGTGGGAGGTAACAGGGAGATGCTCCTCACATGTAAGTAGTTCAGCATGGCTCCCATATCCCCTTTGTTCTATGCTTCTGCCAGGTGTCTTCCTCACCATGGTTTTTCAACCCTTGTTGTGTTCCGCCTTCTCTAATTCTTTCAAAAAGTTGATAGTGGATATGAGCAGTGCTGGCTGCCTCTCCCAAAGGATGCGGAGGTAGCTTTGTGCATTATGGATGGGACGTAGTTGACTCAGAGGAGTATATGTGGGGGTGAGGCTGGCTAGGCATGGCTGTAAGCTCTGCTATTAGTCTTTAATTTCTGAACCCTAGACACCCTCCCCAGTGCGCTGTTCTGGAACACATCCCCCTGTCCTCAGAATAAGAGTGCGTGCCGGCAGCTAATGAGAAACGCTGGAAGCTGGGTCCCAAGAGATGATTAAATCCCATGAGCCAATTAAAAGGAGTGTAATTACACAGCAGGGACAAGTTGTTAAACAAGCTAGAGGTTATTGTCCTTCAAGTCAACGTACTGGAACAGCCAAGAAAAGCTTACCAGGGAATCCCTGGGAGGGTAGTTTTGCTTGGCCTAAGGCTTCTTTCGGGGAATCTCAGGAGCTGGGTGTGGAGGAGTGGGCTACAGTGGCCTTTTTCTGTGTTTGTAGGTGATAAGTGCTTACAGCACAGAGGTCTGGAAAGCAACTGCCACGTCAGTAAGATGAGCTGAGTCCAAGACTGGTGTATGGAAAGTGTAAGCTGAAGTGCTTCACTCCCTGGGTTGGGAGAGGGGTGCGGGCAGATCACCCTATTTGGGAAACTCGGTGTTTGGTTGGCACAAGCCGGGATGTGTCTGAGGGTACGGTGGTGTGCTCAGCCAAGCTCCGAGAGAAATGTCATGCACAAAGCAGACACAGGGATAATTTATGGTGACTGAAGAATTCAGTGCTTTTATCTGCTGCTCATGGGTGTCTGCAGACTTGCAACATGATGATATCACTGTTGTTGAAAAGGCTTAATTTAACATTTTTGCCTTGGCTTGGGCACAGGGAATAAGGAGTGTGGTATTAGCAGTATTGGTTACTGGTGTTGGAGGAAATGAGTCACATAGACACAGACCAGAAACAGTGGGATCCCCTCACAGGTGTGTGTAAACCTAAATCTATCTCATCTTACTTGTAGTGGTCTTTATTTGATATGGATCCTGGGAAGCTTCAGCATGTACCTTCAGCTAGTGGAGGAATTAGCTGAAAACGTTAATTGACTGTCAGTCCCGTGTGTCCTGACCACTAGGTGACATCACACACTCAGCGTATTTTGTGAGCACTTCCAGTGGGAATGTTTCACACCCAACCTGCAAACTTGGTTTTGCTCATGCAGTGCACAAGTCTGTTTTTCAGCCACGTTTACACTTGAACTCTGTGCAATAATAAAAGAACTAAAGAATGTGGATTTTAACACAGTGCAAATGAATTTTCTGAAAATGAGAAGGTTTGCACTGGTAGAAATTGAAATAGTTCTGTTCCATTATCAGTCAAACTGTTCATTTGGTGGAAAAACTTGGAAACGCTGCATGGATTTAGCTATGTTCTGTTCTCAGATGCTCTCCTGTGTAATGTGACCATTAAAATCCTCTTTTTGTCAAGGTGGCTGTAAGCAATAATATTTAAAATGCCCATCGGAGGGAAAGTGTGAGGCCAAGCCTTACAGTTCTTCTTACCAAGTCAGAGTAGCTATAGGATTTTGAAATTCATTTTTTACCATGCCACAGGGTATGTTTGTTTGCCTGTGTATTCAGGCTTCAGCCTGTAGTTAGGAAAATGAATGCAAACTTACCTTCAAAGCAAATGTCTCCAGAGGGCAGAAGGGTCACTCAGCTGTGGAAAGTGACAACTGAGGGGGCCAAACTCAGCCTGGGGAAAGCACATGTAACCCTACTAATGTCCAGGGATGGATTGGGTCCACTGTATTTCCCCCCCCGCCACCCCCCCAGCATCTTGGCTGAAAAAATAGCTCCCCTGTTGGAAAATCCCCATGGATCAGCTTCTCAGTCAAGGTCAAATCCCCATGTTTTGTACTTTTCTTGGCCATTATTTCAGGTGATAGATGCGCTATTGACTGGCAGCGATGACAGAGCTTGGAATGATGGGGGAACTGAGGCATATTCAACACACTGGCACACAGCTAACTCATGCTAATGTTCAATAATCCTATCCTGCTGCTACACTCTAATGGCTGTGGGCTTGATAGAGCCCCCTCATTGAACTGGTGTATTTCTTATGGGCCTGCCCGCCCATCCTTCATGAATTTTTATTAAACAAAACTGTAAGCGGATTGATTTTGTACTCCTTTATTGCATTTTTATTTAATTCCTTTCAATGGTGGAGGCTCCATCATGTTATCTCGACGTAAATCATGCTGGGGCAGCTTGCCAAAAAAATAAAAAGACTACAGGATCATACTTGCATCCAGCGTAAATTTTACTCCTATAACCTTTATTAGCGTAGATTCATTGATTTTTCTCAACTCCCTCCTTTCCCTCTCCATCCCTCCTTTTGGTTAGACTTAGGTCAGAACCTGACAGCTCTCCTTTTAAATAGAGGAGAACAGACTTATTTTTCCTGTTTAATAATATTAATAATAAAAAAGTAGTTTATGTTCATTAAACAAGACTTGTTTTTTTTCTGTAATGCACAGCCGAGAAAGTACTTGTAATGCCAATAGCATCATGGACAGTGATAACTGCGTTGGTGGTGGGATTACAGTAGAAGCAGCATTCTGGAGAGCAGCAAGCAGAAGTTTGCTCTCATGCCATCTCTTGGTGTGTGTGGGTTTGTTTGCTTTTCCTTCCCTTCCTACAGGAAATCTGCATTAGTACTGAGCCACATTTTCTGTCCTAAATCCCTTTGTGTTGCTTCTTGCCATCTTTGTGGTGAAGTTGTCAGCAGTAATAATTAATCATCTTATAAGGTACCTGAACAGGGACCCCCTGTTTTCTGCACTGACCCTCGTGCCTTCCCACTTGAGTCCATTAAAAGATGACTTTGAACACTGTTCATAAATGCGCCATGTATATGTGGCTTTCAATAAAATACAGTTGGTAGATAAACAAGGCACCAGTAGGTGGCACGCGAGAATATATAGCATAGTTCCAGTTGTACTTTGAGTGGACTATAAGTTGCTAAATTTAAGCTTTAAAACAGACAATGTCTCTCATAATGCCTCTTTGATTCACTGGCACCCCAGCGTACTGCAGGATGGGACTTCACCATCCATTGAATTCATTGTGTAGTTTGACTACGGGTAACAAAGCACAGGGTCTGAAGCTGGTCCCATAGCAGTTTGTGGTGCAATGTGACATCTCTTGCTGCCTCTTGATATTGGTTGGTTGTTGTCATGCACATTCCTAATCTAGAAGCAATACTAGGCAGGATTCTTATTGCTTCTTTAAGCTATAGGTGCTTGACATGGTTGCACAACATAAAACGTGGTAAAAACAAGAGTAAAAGGCAGTTAAAATATTTTTCTCCTGACTGATGTATGTCCTGACCCTGCCTGGAATATGCTCTTGATATACTAAAAGCGAAGTTTTGTGCTTTTTCGAATTGCCGTTGCTGTTGATGGAAATGTGGGAGTTAGTATTGTCTTTCAGAACCGGAGGTCTTGATTTCCACAGTGGCTGCTTTGTGTGGCAAAAGGCCAGTATCTCCGCTGAACCATGGAGCTCTAATACGACTCCTGAATTTCTGGGTTTGTGTGGAGAGTAAGATTATGCTCTGTTCTGGCAAATGCTGCTCCGCGAGGTTGTTGCAGCAGAGCTGCAGCAATCCCTAGTGAGGAATCCTGGGCTGAGCAAGCAGGTGCCAATATACTCTGGGGAGAGGGAAGGATGCTGATGTGACAACTGGGAGGGTCCCTGCCCTGAGCAGGTTGTACCGGACAGGACAGGACCAGCACTTCCTTGCTCAGCCCTGTTCTTCCCTGCTGTGACTGCAGCCCCGCTGACCCTGGCAATAAACAGCGAGGGTAAGGGGTGCTCTTCAGAGCTCATATTTTTCTGTTCGCTAACTTAATATGACGGTCAGACAAAGTGGACTTGGGTGCCTAAGTGTCAGACCTGGGTGAACTAAGCCAATGAGGAATTTTTAATTGAAGATAAAACATGGCAGAGTTATGAGAAAATGAGATGAGATAACTGTGTTTTTAACTGTTTGCAGATAATATCAGTGACGTAATTTCTATGCTTTTACGGAACTGATTTTTTTCCTCCTTCCCCAAGAAACTATTTTTTGTTTAAAAATTCATGGTGAGTTTTGTTTTTAAATTACTGTAGTAATGCAATGACAGTGAAGGTAAGACAGTGAAGAAGTGCTGCTGTTGGCTGGCAGCAAGAAGCATTTTGACATGCATTTTTGGTAGATTACCAAATCTACCAAAGATTTGATGATCTCCCAGAGGAAAAACAAGTGAAATGGAAGCAGAATGTCCTTGGTTTACCTGAGTTGACATTACTTGGCTGTTTTGAGTTAAGCTTCACTAACCTAGAGATGGACTTCTGGCCCAAACTATATTGTAGCAAGGGGAGTTTATCTGTGAAAACAAGGCACAATCAGCAGAGAAGCATTTTATTGCTTGAATTCTTCCCCCTTAGATTAAACTAAAAATTTATATTTCTTAGTTCTTTACTAGTACTTAGTTTATTTTATCACTGTGCTAGTCATGGTTCCCATGGTGGGACTTGTTCAGAAACAAAATGAGAAGTCTGTTCCTGCCTGCCTCAGAAGTACCAATATTTCCAATGTAATGTAAGAACAAGGAGGTGATTCACTGACACAGTAGGTAATATTCATTAGAGAGTCTAACAACTGTTGTGGCTTTATATGGGAGGGAAGAAACATTGAATAAGAACAATTCACTCATGTTATGGCTAGACACCTGATTTTCAGAAATCATTGAACATTCACTGAACAGGCAGATTTCTAACAGAGCTAAAGTAGCGTCTAAATGTGTTTAGCCACTTCCTTAATTCAGTTATATATTAGTCCCTTATTGTTCTTTAGCTCTCAATGCTACCAGTTTATTTCCCCACATGAACTTGATATGAGTATTCAGGTTAAAGGGGGACTGAAATGGATAAGTAGGGCAGCTTAGTCTGTATTAAGGAATGCCTAAAAAAAAAATACTTGGAAGCAAGCAAAGGGCTCTTCAGTTGCTGCTAACTTGTCTTGTCCTGTCCAGTCCTTGCAACAGATACATTCCAGATCCTTGTGCAAACAGATCAATTTGTGGCTGAATTCTGCAGGGAGCTATTAATTTTAAAATATAAAATGACCAATAGTTTGCAAACATTTCTGGGTCAATTTATTGATAGGGAGAAACAGAGGTAAACCACTTTTTTTTTGGAGCGGCTGGGGAGAAATGGTGAGACCTGTCCTTTGGCTAGTAATTGGTCCAGGGGCAAAAATAGTCTGAGTGGGGTTAATGTACTACTTGTTTATGGTGGCTAAGTAAAGAGTGTTTCTTACAGGAACCACAATATTAATCAGAAAACAGCAATGGCAATCTAGAAAGCTAATGACATTCCAGTTGATTTGATTATAACATAATGATTGTTTAAAACTGTCACTTCTAATTTTGTTAAAAGAAATAACAGGAGTTAGATCCATAACTTAGTGATCTAGGAAGAATATTTGAAACGTCAAGGAGAAAACTCTCAGGCCATTAGAGATGCTCTGCATTTAGTGGATGTTTGGGAAGGGGAAATGGATTGCCTCCTTCATGCTAAATTATCATAGAGAGACTCGGAGTGTCTTGACCCTTTTTTAACCTTGTATATTCAAGTTTTAGAATGATTTTTCTGTTTTTACCTGGTGGGGGGGATGTGTGTGTGGAACTAAATTGCTGACTTGGGGAGGAAAAAGGAATATTTACAAAAGACCAAGTGGTGGCTGGAGAGCGAGGTGTGATGTGGCTGTTTGCTGCTGCTGACTTGGTTCACCTTTGGTAAGTCATGTTATGTGTTCAAGCACTTTTTTCATTAAAAAGCCCACAAATGGAACTGTTTTGTCCCTCAGTCTTGTGAGATTTAGGAATGTTTTGTAGTCCTTTTGTGATGATGAAGACAATGTATCGCATGTAAACAAAGCTACAGCTATCCAAAATGTTATGGCTTAAGTGAACTCTTTTGGTTTGAATGGCTTTTTAATTATGTTAGATTTTTGCTTTCCTTCTGTATGCCAAGCCAGCAGATGTACCTACAGGGACTACTGTATGTCTAGTCTGGAACATCTAGTTGGCATTGAAGTCTATGACTGTTTTGGGATGCGGACCAATGTGGGCATACTGATAGAAGTTTACAATTTTGGAAAGTTTGTGGGCACGTAGCATACTTCCATGGAGGTGGAACTGTCACCTTGGCAGCAGGTTCAAAAGACGCATAAAGGTGAAGGTAGAGCTGTTATTTCTGTAGAGCAGCACTTTGCGATACGCAAGTTTGCACACACCTCCCCATGTTTATGAGCACTTTTGCCACATGTGAGATTTAGATCTCCCAGATGCCAGTCTCTTACATTAATGTGGAAATCTCAGTTGATTGACTTGAATTTTGAAGCTCTTTGCCTGTATCTTTTCTCTGTCCCTGTCCTAGAGTCTTTCTTGCCATGTAATCCCACAGTCTGGCAAGCTCCATAATAAGTGCAGATAGATGAGTGTGTGTACATCTCCATTAACATGACTGTGCAGGCTAATGATGGGGACCTCCTGCTGCTCTCCGCTTGTTTTCTGTTGATTGTTATGTAATGTTCGGCAGTGGGAGGTAAATTCCTCTCCAATTTTGAGACCCGTTGCAGCATGCAAACCCCACTGTGAGAAGTCACGGTGATTGAGCTTTCGAATCAAGTCCCATGCTGATAACTATAAATCAGGCCTATTATACACTCCGACCGACAGCCGGAAACCTTACGTACTGCATGTGGCACAGCAGAGTCTTGGAGCTACAACGGAGTTTGTTTTGTAACTGTGAACACTTGTGTCTTTGAAAGGCTGTGATTTAAATTTGGTGGGATGTTTGTGTTCATTCAGATAAAGGCTCGAGGTTGCTCTGGATGCTGAAGGTCAAGCTGATGCTCAGGGTGTGCCTTTGAAGACTTGCTCCTGCTCTGCATGCTGTGCTGCGGCGTCACACGGGTTGAAGTGAAGGAGGTACTTTGGTGATGGAGTTTGTTCCAGCTGCTCTTCAGTCATCTTTGCCAGGCAGGACCCTGATCTGTGGCTTGGAAAGATGCTCTGAATAAGCGATGTTCTGTATTTTTGTGGGACTAAAGTGATACAAATGGGTAATGGGGTAATTTGGGCCAACCTTGTAGGTATGCAAAAGCAGGAGAGCATGACAGGAGCCTTCCCAAGTCATTCCAGCACAGGCTTTGTGAGTACAGCAAATCTAGAAGTTTAATGTTACTGGTCTTTTCTCCAGTGCAATGAGTTGGATTAGGGCTGAGTGGGTATAGGGCAATAAGACACAGTTTGAAACAGCTAGGTTGGGTCATGGCAAGAATTATCAGGTGAAATTCCATGGTCTTTGGTTATGCAGGGAGAGAAATTAGTTGTTTCTAGGGCTATTTTCATTGATTTTAACTCTTCCATCTCCTTAGGCTTGTTTTCACTTGTTTGTTGTCTCAGTCTTTTTGTCAGTGTTTACTGAATAAGAACATACAAACCATTTCAGTGCAGTGTCTGGAGAAGAGGCATTTTTGTGAGTTTCAAAACATGTGTCAGTGTCAAGCTGCCTTCTGTAAGCACATGGGAAGCAGGAGCTTTTCTATTGACTATACACTGCTGTTTTAAACTCTAGGAAAAAAAATCTTAACAGAACCTACGCACTTTGTTTGTACTATTGTGGTTATTAGCCTTATTAGTAGGTAGAATAACTCTGTGACTGTTGTTATGAAAGCAACACAACTCAACAGCTTCTTATCTTCTCTTGGTGGCCAGGCTAAGCAGATGGATGAGCTCAATACAACTTCCACTGCCTGGCTTGGGTCTCTCAGTTCCTGCAGTAGTCTCATGCTCATAGGTACAGAGCATCCAGGTTCAATTCTTAATTCTGGACCCTGATGCTACAACTATTTTTAGCATTGTGGCATTTAGAGAGGGGTTTTGTCTGAGGAAAGACATTTAAAAAGAAAAGCTGTCAGAATATTTGCCTTTGGAAAGTGTGCCGTTGGCTTGGAGTTCTTGCACTTTTCCCACTTTACTGTTGTATTGCTTAACCTTGCAAGGTTGTTATAAAGCTTAATTAATTTATAGAGTACCTTGAAAATGTATGGCCAGATCCTCAGCTGGTGTAATCTAGCATGACTCCATTGAACTGAGCAGCCCCACACTGATATTTGTAACCTGGGAGTTTGGCTTGTGGATGCTCTTGCTAAGCAATAGTATGTGCACAAGTCAAGACCTAGATGAAGGCTATGTTCAGTCTTTTACAAAAGGAGCTGGCCACAAAGTAGATCTGAATAGTTGAGTGACAGGCCCCCAGTATAAGATTTTTGTTTTATCCCTGTTTAATAGTCAAAGATTAGCAAGCATCCAGGTAGAGATATATGGTCTAGACAGCATCTGATCGGCTAATGATGAATGGGAGTTTGAGAGGGGCTTCAGATTAACCTCACATGCATAAATATCACGTGGGTGACAAGGACACTGGAGGTCACTGAAGTGTATTTGCGCTCATTCATGGCCTTTATAAACTCTGTATTACTTGAGCATGTTCCCTGGGATAAAAGGAAGCATGGTCAGATGCCGTTGTAGTTGGAAACATTTTCCTTGTGACATTAGTTTTGCAAACCTGTTGTCATATATGTTGGTTTTGTGGAGTGCATGTTATATAAATAGGTATTTAAAATATTTCTGTGTTCCCATTATTCCTTTTTTCTTTCTCATTTCATGTTCA
>NW_010528487.1:0-55026 GCF_000687285.1 Phaethon lepturus | reverse complement strand
CTTTCCCTATCTCACACTATTTTAGTAAATTCTCACTTTGCAGAGTTGCAGGGGAAAAAAGTTCTCAGATCATTCTGACTTCCTCTTTACAAATGCTAATAAACTCACTTTATAGTGCATTTTCTAGTCTAATTGTAGGTTACAGACCCAAACCTTACTTATGAAGACTTGTAAAATGAATGTTGTAAGCTGGAGTGTATTTTAATTTCCAATAGTATCAGCTAATGAAAACAATAGGCAAGCAAGGACAAAAATTCCAACTATTAGAAAGGCCAAACCTGCAAAATTAAGGCTCTCATTGAAATAAGGCAGACAAGCTATCTTAAGTGAATTTCTTTAGTTTCTAACATTACAGTGTTAACTGTAAAGTCTGGGAGGATATTAATAATTAGTAATGATAATTAACTTGCCATCTTTGGGGTGCTGGGAGAGAAGCTATGGGATTAGCAGACAGGCCCAGCATATACTTGCTCCTAGCCTTGTCCTTAGATTTGGAAGTGTGGATAATTAAAACCTTTCCACTCTGACTGATCTTGAGCGTGGTTTATTTGGCTGTCATATTGTAAGCTGTTGTCAATTAGCATTGTTTTTTTCCATGTTGTTTATTTCAGAAGCATAAGAATAACAATAAAAGCAAGTGCTGGCCTGTGAAGCATTTGAAAGTGTTGGAAAGAGCCCCAGCTGTCATATTCTGTTCTTCTTTGATGTTAAAAGACATGGAGAGCATGCACATTTGCTGTTGCCCCAGATAGAGACCATACTGGGGTTTTGTTGCTTCTTTCCTAGTCCCCAGAAATTGGGCATCACGTGTTTTATCTCAGGGACTTGGGAGAATTGGCACTGAAAGTCTGCCTGATGGAGCCCATAAGCCTCCATGTGAACTAAGAAAGAGTCCAAAAGCTTCTAAAAAATTAATCAACCCTGTCCTCAACACCTGAGGCGATGTCAAGACTTGGGAAAGAGCTACAACAGGAAACCTCAATTTTGTTGAGGACTGGCTGTGATGGAAAGGAGACCTTCAGTTCCCTCTGTGGGAACATGGCCTGGGAGAAGGCCAGGAGAGGAGTAAACTGCTGCTTGTTCACCTCTGAGTAGGGTGGCAGGGGCTGGCAAAACGGAGCTGCCAGATTTGCCTGACCTCAACCAACCTAGGCTTGCCTGAGGCCACCTGCGACTGAAATGTTTGCTTTCTCAACACTTTTTTGGAGCTGCAGAAGGGCAAAGGATTAGGTAAGGAGACACTGAAAACAGTGAACAGTTTGTGTTTCTGCCCAGCAGTTATTTTGAACTTCAGATAATTTGAAAGTGGTGGCAATATTGCTCAAGCTTTGGTCAAGTAAGTTAAGAGGAATTGGAGGCTGAAAGGAGCCAATTCAGCACCAGGAGAGTGAGTAGGTTCTGAAGCAACATCTGCATGGCAGTGAGGGGGACATGTTGTGATCCTCCATTCCCACTTGTGTGGGCTGTCATGCGGGGTGAGCAAAGGTCAGTGCTAATGTAGAACCATAGAATCTTTGGGTTGGAAGGGACCTTTGAAGGTCATCTAGTCCCCCCTCCCTGCCATGAGCAAGGACATCTTCAACTTGATCAGGTTGTTCAGAGTCCTGTCCAACCTGACCTTGAATGTTTCCAGGGATGGGGCATCTACTACCTCTCTGGGCAACCTGTGCCAGGGTTTCACCGCTCTCATTGTGAAAAATTTCTTCCTTACATTTAGCTGAAATCTCCCCTCTTTTAATTTAAAACCATTACCCCTTGTCCTATCACAATAGTCCCTGCTAAAAAGTCTGTCCCCATCTTTCCTATAGGCCCCCTTTAAGTGCCGGCAGGCTGCAAGAAGGTCTTCCTGGAGCCTTCTCTTCTCCAGGTTGAACAACCCCAACTTTCTCAGCCTGTCTTCATAGGAGAAGTGTTCCATCCCTCTGAGCATTTTTCTGGCTTTCTCTGGACCCACTCCAACAGGTCCATGTCTTTCCTGTGCTGAGGGCTCCAGAGCTGGATGCAGGACTCCAGGTGGGGTCTCACCAGAGTACAGTAGAGGGGCAGAATCTCCTCCCTCGACCTGCTGGTCACACTGCTTTTGATGTAACCCAGGATGCAGTTGGCCTTCTGGGCTGCAAGCGCCCATTGCCGGCTCACTCCCATGTCCAGCTTCTCACCCACCAGTACCCGCAAGTCCTCCTTGGTAGGGCTATAGCCTATCAAAGTGCTGGGATGGCATCATCCCTCCTCCTCCCCGTCTCAGGTCTGGGTTGTGCAAAACTTTCTCAGTGTAGCCGCTGTTTCAGCCCCTGAGGCTTGAGCAAGTCTGTCTGAAT
Organism: Phaethon lepturus; assembly: GCF_000687285.1. Taxonomy (NCBI): domain Eukaryota; kingdom Metazoa; phylum Chordata; class Aves; order Phaethontiformes; family Phaethontidae; genus Phaethon; species Phaethon lepturus. The sequence goes on along the minus strand of NW_010528487.1, from coordinate 52,708 downwards.
CTAATAGATTACCATAGTACAAATTGTATTGGCATTAGTCCTAGTTAGTGTTGGGCGCAATGTGCGTGCTGAAAAAGCTTGTACGGTACACATTGAATTGCTCTAACAAACCCATTGCATATTTCTATGGAAATAGGAATACACTGTTGTTCTGCAAGGAGGAAAAGACATTAATATTTTACTGCAATGACATCTTGTAAATATTACAAGCATTTCTCATGTTTTTGAGCACATTTTGCAGCAGTAGGAAGAACAATATTTGAATGAAAATACACTTTTGGAAATGGTTGAAAACATCACTGTGTATTAATATCCAGGCTTTTGGTATTTCTTGGGAGGGGCATGTTTTTCTTTGCATCAGTTTCTGCTTTGTTATCTCTTTTGCGATACTGTCTGCAGTGCAAACAGTGGTCCAAAAAGAAGCAATGCTTATTAACTAAACAGGATTACAATATCAATGGGAAGTTAATGTGCAATAACCTTTTATTGATCTGTTTATCATCAGTAATGAAATAAACAAACATATTACTTATTAAATATTGATTAGTGGAAGCGGGGACAAGACGCAACTTTTTCAAGAAGAGTGGTGTTTTCAACAGTACCTGGAAATAATCTTTTTCTTCTTCCAGGATCAGGCAGCTGAAGACCTTTATACTAAAAGTATGAAAGTTGAAATGGACCTACTTTGAATATTCGTAGTTTAAATTCTGGCCATACCAACATGTTTTTTTTCTAGACTTGGAGACTTGAATGTATTGCAGACTGATTTATATTGTCAAGGAGATTGTCAAGATGCTTGAACTTGCCAATTCAGATTTCGGTACCAGAAGTACCCAAAAAGGGAGTAAGAGCAAATGGATTTTCTTTGAGAATGATGTCGGAGATGGTACTTAGTGCTCGGTAGGGGCTGCTTTCAGTAATTTCTCAGATACTACCTGCTGTTTTCCATCTGAGTCATCTCCCAGTGAAAGATTGGTGACTGTTTTGTGTTTTTTACATGACTGTATTGTCCACTTCTGAGGTTGTTAAAACTTGAGATGTCCAGGAAGTTTTTTGACAGCACTGACTTTTACATGCCTAGAAATGATTTTACGCAGACTGCATTGCAGAAGTAACCAAATCACTTATTCTGAAAATGGGACCCCTTTAAAGGTATTCCTAATTCTGCCTTGTAGACAGTGGGAATTGAAAAGACAAATCTCTTATCAAATATCTTAATCAACCATCATCTGATGTTATCACTGCAGGTTGGAGGAGCCTTAGTCATGAACATTGCTTAATTTTGGAAAGGTACCTTCATGTTACACAGATAAGCATCTTGGAAGAAAATTGATAGATATTTTACTTTCATTCAGTGGGTGTTAATACAGACTAAATGCTAGATTTCTGATGTCTGTGCAGAGTTATGTGTCTCCTTAACACTGTTAACAAGAGTTGTGAGTATATGAACAGCATTTCAAATGCACATGTGAGTAAACAGCACTTAAATAGTGTTGGACTGTTTTGAAGGCTGGAATAATTTTTCACAACAATATACTATAAGCACTTAAAAAGTAAAAAGAAAAAAAAAAGACTAGTAGCAGATACCTAATACATGCATGCAGATTATTCAGTATTTGTAGAAAAAAAATAAATCTGTATATAGATATCTCCATATAAGGTCAAAGTAATGGGGCTTTATGACTTTATTGTGACTGTGCAGACAAGGCAAAAGAATTACTGAGATGACAGCAAACGGGCAACCTTTTAAAATCGGAGGTATTTTGATTGCACAGAATATGGAGATATATGGCTTGATTCCTATCTTAACTGTGACTGTTGAGAATAACTCCTGTTGTTTTCAGTGGTTTAAAGATGCAGAGGATGCTGTAAAATTAAAGATAAAATACAAGCTTGCTGCAAACTTTGGTAGAGCTCAATCTGAATTCAGTTCTGTCAAATCCGAATTGCTTAGATTATCTTTATTCTGCTGATATCTCCATTTGAAAGAAAAGCACAAAGATTTTTTGTGATTTGAGTGAAAAATTCTTGATTTTTCTTCTGAAACTGCATTCTGGTTTTACCTTCACTTTTTTTTTCATTAAATATTAAAATAGAATGCATTGGAGTAACGATCAGTTAGGGTTTGGTTGTCTGGGTTTTTTTTAAGTACACAGAGAATTTACAGTAATTTTATTATTTATTTTAGCTGTGCTCTAACTGGAGCAAAGCCAAGCTTGGGCATTTCAAAATTGAGCTTCCTTTTGTTTGGCACAATTCTCATTGAACTGGTCAATTCCATGATGGTTTAAATATTGGTGTAATGCATTTTATGCACCATCTAACGTACAGAATAATGCTGTTATGTTATGGGCTCAAGGCTATTAAGGCTGCGGAACTTGAGGTATAGCAGTTTCCTTCAGTAGCTGAAATGAACTTGGCATCACACCAGTTCCTGTGGAAATTATAAGAATGTGCAGGACCATTCCACTTCAGACCTGTGGATCAGAACAGAAGGTCATCATTCATTTACATTGTGGGTGAAAAGGCACTTCAGGAAGCATGAAAACTCTTAAAGGTAACCATTGCCACCCTTCTAGCTGAAAAAAACCCCACCATTTTGAAAGGTTTCTATGCTGAATATTCTCTGGCAGTATTTCAAATGCAGGAAGGCAGTCTTGTTTCTAGAGGAAAACCCTAAATAATAAGGATTTTGTCAGGAAAGTGATATAGGCCAGAGAGAAGCTAAAGGTGATTCAAAAGTGAAAAATATACTGATTCATACAGGAAAAAAAGTATGTTTTATATCCATAAAATAGATGATTTTTGGGTCTTTAAACTAGAATTAACACAAAATATATCTTACACTGCTAATTGCTAGATTTAGTCTTAGTATCTGTGTGCAGAATGATGTTTGCTAAAAACTTTTTCAATTCAGAAGTTTTTCTCAGCGTTAACACTTAAGGTTCAAATACCGTGTGTGTACATTGCAGGATCATTTCCTAATTATCCACAACAGACCTCTTAGCCTAGATAAATAGTGAAATTCCACTTATGGTGGCAAAAATAAACAGCAGGAAGAGGCAAGTTCCATTGACTCAGAAGGCTATGCAATTAATATTGTACGTGTCTTCACTGTCAGTCCCTAGCTGAGATGGCTGCTCAGAAGCCAGTATGGTCTCGAAACAAATTCAGGTACGTTAGCAAGGGTGCACCCAACCAAAATCCTCCCCATCCCAGCTTCAGAGCAGGACTGGTTTGTATCTAGTCAGCTTGGAGCCCAGAAAGCATACAGCTTGCAGCTGGCTGTATCTGATCATTATACATATTCAAGACTAAGCCTAAGTTTGGCACCCACTTATAACTGGACCTATGTCTAAATCTCTGGCCCACGCACATGTACTGAATAGCTGTAGAAATGTGCCTGCTCAATTCAAAGCTGGATTTGTTTTTATTATTTTGGCAACATCAGTTTTCTCTTACTCTAAAAAGTGATATTTTTTTTTGTCAGTGAAACATGCATATATAATGCTCGATCTCATTTATCTGAATTCAAACTATGCATTATATAAGTGAAAATATGTTATATTTCTCCATGTTACTCCAAACAGGAATAAAAATGGTAAAACTCTTCTCTTAGTGTTAATACATAACACTTCCTGTGCTTAAATGAGTCATCTTAATATCTGAAGAAGTAAGAGTTGATAGTGGAATTCTAGAAAAACAAAACATAGCAGATTCTGTTCTTCAGAAGTATTGAAGTGATATGGGAGCGCTAACATTTTTAAAAGTCAGCCTGGTGCAGAGCCTCGCAAACTTGGAGCACTGAACTGGACTCCTGACTGTCAAGTCAGTTTTGATGCCAGCTTGAGGAATCATTAAACTGCTAAAAGCCCAGTTTAAAAAACACAAAACCCAAAACCCCAAACCCAACAAAAATAAAATCAAAATAACCCAACAAAAACCAACCCCCAAAGTTACTAGGTAGGTTAGATGCTTATTTCAGTGCCTATTGAGATGAATGGGAATTTTCCTAGTTGCTCTCATGAGGCCCAGCCCAAGTCTGCAGGGGTGGGATTCATTTAAACATACAGACTACTCCTCAGAGCTCTTGTCTGACGCCCATGAACAGTCAGTGTGAAGCACTGTGAAACAGCCACTTCTGGAACAGGATTTATTATTATTGCCTGTCCCCATTAGAAGGAAATAACTATGTTCTGGAAACACCATTTTTCCCTGCTGGTCATCTCAATGATGCATTTGCATGTAGATGTCCGTGTTTTATTTGTCTAAGTTAGATGAGATGAATCCTATGCTAAGCAACTTGCTAAAGATTTCAATAGCAGATGGGAATGGGACATAGCAAAGGGACTGGAGATCCTTGTGGCTTGGCCACCTGGTTGTAGATGTGTCTCCTGGCTTCTTTCATGTGTTTTATGTGTATTCAGTTTATAAGGAGTAATACGAAATAAAACCTAGTGGGATGTGCTACTGTGGGCTACTTTAGGGAGTGCTCAAATGCATCTGCCCTGTGACTTGTACCTAAGGCTGATGCTATTGACTCATTTGAGCTGTATGTGCATAAATTGTGGTTTAGAACTTGCTCCCAATGCACAGGCAGGGATCGGTATTTCAGGTGCTCAAGTTTTCCTTTGAAATCCCTACAAGAAGGATGCATCCAGTCAAGGGCAAGAGCAACCTAACTGAGACAGATCACAGACCTGTGCACTATCTTTGAATTACCTTTGTTTTATTAAACTCCCTTAGGCAGTGTAATCAAAGCCTTTTAAAATATCATCAGACAATTCTTTAAATAGTCTGATTTTGCCACCCCACAACAAAAGGAAAAAAGATAACTTTGAAATGTAGAATTTCTAAGATGTCTGTCTCCCTCTCTTATTTCAAAGGAAAGAAAAGGGGAGAGCAGTCAGGCTTTTTCTCAGTTGCCCCTAATCGTCCAATCGTTGCCATTTTTATAGGATCCACAAAAGTACAGTCCAACTGATTTTGCAGGTAGAGCCACTGTGTTAAAAGGATTAACAGTTTAAATACAAGGGTTAACCTCTTCTTCCTCCTGGCTAAGGAACTAGAGATGGTGCTCAATTACTTGCTAAGAGGGAAAAGCTGCCTGAAAGGAAATAGTTATCTGTCTGAAATTATCAAGCGAGTATCTTTCTGTTAAGCCTGAGCTTCATTCTAAAAACATTCATCAGTCTCTCATTTCGCTGAAGTCTGGTATGAGCCAGTGGTGCAGGATCAAGTTCTCAGTTGCAATAAAGCTGAAAGGAAGATGGACACCTTCTCTTGTGTGTATCGCTGGCAGCATGATTGTGGATGTAGGCACGGTTCTGGGAGTAATGCCTGCACTAGAGGAAGCTTTATTTATTGCCATTGCTGAACTAGAACCAAGCCTTTCTAAAGGTGACTAATTTTTTTTCTTTAATACGTGATACTTCAGTTGAGCGGTCGTAATGGTAAGTGTGTGCTTTGCTGAATTGGGACCTTGATGCTGGAGAGGGAACTATTCTTAAGCTTTTGGTACGTGAAGAGCATTTCCCATTAGATCATAAATTATTTACATTCAGGTCTAGTGAAATCCCTCCTGATTTAGAGTGATGTATGGGAAAGTCAAACCTATAAACTTAGTTTGAATAATTCTTCTGGTAGATCTGGAAATATTTAAACTCATTCATATTTTATAGTACTGTAAATTTAAAGAATTTAATTTTTGAAAAATTTGTTTCTTCTGCTCTGTCATATAACTTGACTGTCACAGAATGGACCCGTGAGCACCCATTGTAACATTTGTAACTTATGTAGCATTTGCTCGGCATTTTTCATCATCTGAGATATAGCAGTTTGGTAGGGATCCTATGTCTGCATCAAGCCACAAAGGAATTGCAGGATAGGGCCAAGCGATGTCTTTGAACATGGCAGAAGTACAACCTGGATGCACGTCTGTGAGAACAGGTCCATTTTTCATTCATTCATTCCAGTTTGTGGTGTTTGGCTCCATCCTGTTAAATGTGGTGGCTATTGTGTCTTTGTCTTGCCTTTGCCACTGTTTGCCATGCAACCTGGAACAAGAAGTTTCATCTGACCTCAGTTTATCTCAAATGAAAATGGATGAGTGCATCCTTGGTCTAACCATTTCGGAGCTATGGAATTGTTAGGTGGAAAACGTTACAACATAAAGCATGGCGTATTGCGAACTCGCAAGACCCATCAGTGTACAGATTGCTAAAGGGAGGTGTGCAGGGCGCTGTCAAACTTTGACATCGGTGGTGAGTTCAGTTCAGCCCCTAACAGCTGGATGTCTTGCCTTTGGACGGAAGCAGCGCGCTCCCTCCCGTGCTGTCGGACTCCGTGTGCCAGCAGCAGCGGGTCAGTGCATCTGCTGTCTGCCATCCAGCTGTGTCTGGGGCCCCGGGGCAGCGAGCAGGTTGGTGCTGCGCGTGGTGGGGACCCGCGCTCTGCGCTCAGAGGCCTGGCTAGGAGGGACGTTTGCCTTGTAGCAGCACGCAGCTGTGCCTGCTCTCCTCTCGTATGAGCCACTAACAGGCGTATGGGCTGGGAGGGGTCAGGTTGGAAGAACTTGAAAAGAAGTGGAAATGAAAGGTATTGTGGTTTGCTCTAGCATGTGTATATGGATCAGTCTTGGTATGTCTCGGGTTTTGAGGACATGGAGTGCTCTGTAGCTTCTGGATTATTAGTGGTATAAGGGCTATGCCAACAGTCAAAATACGCTTTTCTGCTTGTAAAGCATCCAGTGTGGCAATAACAATATAAGGACATGAGCAATACAGTAATTCTTTATCTTGAAGGCTGAAAGGGAATTGTAAATAAAGGCAGAAACAGCAATTCATGTAGAGATACCACATCCAACTCACTGGGGCATTGGTACCTCAATTATAGAACAAGGTGATGAAACAAAGACATTTTTCACTTAAGATGTTTTTTTATCAATGTCTGTTCTAATGGAAGCTAAGAAATGAAAGTAAAAAAACCACTGTTTAAAAAATTGTTTTGTTCATCTATCTATTCAATTCAAAAGCATGTAAATGAGCTAACCCTTACTGGATTTTTAAACACTGGCAAGTGATGTTCTATGTGATTTGGAAGTTTTGGGAAAGTGAGTTAGGCTTCTAGATCACTCAAACAGTTTTGAAATCTGTTCCTTCTCTGTAGAGCTAAATGAGACATCCTGTTTTGCTATGTTTTTTAAAAAGTTTTTAAATCTTATAACATTTACATCATGAAAAAATAGAGAAGGCTGCAGGAGCTTTAAAAGAGCCAGATAATTTGCAGCCTCTTGTTTCTAAGCAGTGTTTTGTTATGATCTATCATTAGGTTTTGTATGGCTGATGAATAAATAGTGTTCCCCCCTCACCTAAAGGGAAAAGCGTTGCCTTACCTGATCTCAGTTTTGGCCCTTCTTCCTCGTACGGTAACAGGAAGGGAGGCGCAATGAACGTCTTCAGTAAAGAAGCAGAGGATGCTGCAGCAAAAAATTTCCCCTTGACCCACCTTTCAGATGCCCAAGTTCGGACCTCTGCTACTTCACATCCTCCAAATGACACAGATGGCAGGATAGAGCCAATCGGAAGCACTTGATTACAAAATGGCAATTCATTTTGCAATGCCTTCAGCATTCATGCTAACAATACTGGTCCTGATGGGCTCCTTGGGTATGAATGTAGCTTTCAATATGCAATTCCACAGGAATTACAGCACCGCTCAGCTCTCATTAACTCTGCTTTATTGTAAAGTGTTGCTGAGAAATCCTTCTATTACTGATACAGGACAACTGCTTTGCTTCAAAGAACTGCCTGATTTCCAAAAGCTCCTGTGTGTGTATCTGCAGGGTTTGTTGTTTTTTTTTTTTACTCTCTTTACAGTGCATTATGTCACTTTGTTTATATTTTGGACGCTAATGTGATGTGTCTTAGTATGTAAATTGCCATAATGTGAGGAAATGAGATGTTAAAAATAGCTATGGAGCACTGAAGAGAGCAGGGTGGGGTAAGGTGGCCGGTGTGGGAGGAGGTGCTTCTGGATCCAGAATTTCTCTCTTCATCTTTTTAGGGAAGATAAATCCCTTCCTAAAGTCAAAGCCCCCAAAAGAAATCTGTTTATAAGGTACTTCCTTCTACAGGTAAAACAGATTTTACCTGCTTACTGCAGGTGAAAACCTCACCTTTTTAAAAACACCTGGTGTCTGCTGGTCTCCAGCATAGGAATTCAAGGCTAACCCCCCAGCATCTAGAGAAGCAGCCGGCAACCATTTAATCTAGCCATATGATTTAAATACCAAGTTAGCAATCCTAATCTGAGGCACAAAGGGAGGTACTGATTTACCTGCCAGATAGATACCTACGTTTTGTCCACTGTTGACAGCATCAGGTCTTAAAAGCCCTTGGTCCACCTCTGGAGCTGTGGCTGAACTGCATGCAATGTAGCTTGGAGAGGCTTGGTACAAGGTCAGCTCCAAATTATATTAACCCCTGATTTTTGGGTCTATTTACTCTCTTTCCATCCACTTCTTTACAAAAGCTCTGGACAAAGGGGCAATGAGGTGGCTTAAATAACAGTATGCTTGTATAAGAAATTTTACTGAGAACTTGGATATTTTCAGTTGTGAATTACAACTCACCACTTCTACTCAAAGCCTTAAAGCTGATTCATCTATGTTTAGGTGGATGGGGTCAATCATAGTGAGAACAAGAACAAAAATCAGTTCGGCAGCTCATATTTTTAGGCAACCTGTCCTTACTGCTGTACTAAGTGATAGGACTCATCATGTCTGTCCAGCCCTCGTTTCCATTACCTAAAATCTCAAGTCTGGTAACTTGAATCTGCCTCATTCCCTGCAGTTGCCTGTGGAGGTCTGAGGAGATTTACTGTCTTTTAGTCATGTGCTGAAACTCATCTTCACTCAGACGATCTCAAACAGCAGTGCAGTAAGTGGCCACCATCTGCACCTCCTTCCCTGCTTTTCTGGGTTACGCTGTCACGCGGCAGCGTAACGAGGGACATATAGCGCTCAACAGGAGGGTTGGGTGCTGCTGCCAGACTCGTACAGAGGCAGCTCCTTCCAGGCTCTACCTGACATGGCCTTCGCCAGCAGGCCCAGAGGAATGCTGGTGGTGGCTGCAGGGCTGGATGTCCCTTAATGCCTCTCAGCCGTGGGGCCATTGGTTGTTCTCTCTGCTTAACCTTCCATGATTTCACAGGCAAGTGTTGAAGCTGTTCCCATAAGAAAGACCCTCACAGTTACAGCACTTGCGGGGTGATCTTACAGTGACTGATAGGTATTTGAGTCGTGGGGCTGTGCTCGGGCTGTGCGCTTGTTTGTGTAGTGCTGGGAAGCATCTGTATCTGGCCTCCAGCCCCAGAGGATCTGCGTGAAAGCCCTGATAATCAAAACATGTTGCCCACTGGCAGTGTGGCATTAAAATCGGTTCTAATGAAGCGTTCTCTGTCGTCTCTTGGGATTTGCCTGTCCACCGAACCCTCCTCCGTCCAGCTGGGATGAAGCCTGAGGATGAATGTGGCAGAGACAATGAGGCCCCCATGGCCTGCTGCTGGGTTGCTGATTACCATATTAATGTGCAGCGTCCCAACTGAATGCTGAGCAAAGGACAGTACATCTTCAATTGGAAATATAAAGGACTGCTCATGGCCTGGCTTGAACTGGGAGGATTTATGTCTCTCCCTCTAGGTGGGATTGAAGGGAATGGTATGATTCACTGAGCGGCATGCACATCGCCTGATTTACTGCCCATCATTTACATTCCACTAAAGTCAATCAGTGCAGAAGGTCATTCCCAACCTGAATTTTTTCATGTTAAATCTTTCCTGTCCCAGACTTACAGTCAGGCCAGGGCGAGACGCTTGGCAACCCAAGCTGGTTTTGAGGTTGTTAATTTTAATTCTCTGATTAGGAGAAAGGAGACTGCAAAAACAAAGGAAAACCAGAAAATGCTTGTGCGTCCTTTGACGGAGTCTGTGCACATTATAAACTCAGCAGACGCAACAAATGGCTGGTTCCCTTCTATTAAATCTGTGCTTGCATATTTATCATGAGGCTGATGAATTCCTTATGCTCTGGGTCAGCAAGGCCACTTCTGCCAACCCTGCCTGAATCATGTATTTGGTTGTTTGCCTAAAATTTTGGCCTGTCCCTATTCAGATGAGCTGGGTGAAGACGTGAAAGATGACACGTTTTAGATATGTTCTCCCCCCACCCTCCCACTGCTTTGAACACAAGTTTTAGCATACTAGTTAACACATTGAAACTATTCTAACTTTTTCATAGTGAATCATCTTCCAATAAGTTATGAATCTACTTGCAGTATACTGGCAATTTGTAATAGAAAATTAGGATCAGACTTCTATATTAGATGCATGGTCTGATTCCTAAATCACATGTGCAGCTTAACCTGCAAGCTTGGAAACAGCTTTTAAATAGTTTGACACAACTAAATATGAAGCCTGTTGATTTCCTTGTGCAATCTTGTGACATTACATATGACTGTATGTGTTTTGACAAGCTTATGTTTAGCCCTGAATTCTTACTCAAACTATTTATTATAGAATGATGATAATAGAGGGTGTTTGTTTTTGCAAAATTTTGAATAAATGGGACCTGAATTATGATCTATTAGCTTGATTTTTGTTGTAATTTGGCTCTGAACAAATAACATGAAATAAATATGAACATCAGTCTGAATTAGAAAGTGAAATTTCAATTACATTTGAACAATATATACTTAATAGGACTCTTGTGGTGTCAGTACTAACTCTAGAGACCACTGTTTGTTTCAGAAGAGCAAGTAATTTGGTGTTTTTTGATATGTAAAGAGAGAAGCTTTAGAAAAAAATCTAGCTGAACTGTTTCAGCTGTTCTTTCCTCTATTCTTCTCTCTCTCCAAGTTTTGAAATTTTGAGAAATTGTTGAAAAATCTTTTGCTCATGATTTCTCATTAAGGGAAACAATCAGGCTGGGCATTCTTCTGCAGTTAAACCAGCCACTGTGGTGGTGTAGAGTATGTGCTGTGTTCTGCAAAATATAACTGATGGAGTCATGTAACTAACAGACAAAATATAAGATCAATATTTGTATGTAAAATGTAAAACTGAATAAGTTAAACAAAAGCTACACCAAATTTATGTAGGTTGGTTTGTGTGTGTGTGTTTTATTTAGTGAATGCTTAAACAAATGGTTTGACTTCCATGGGGTTACAGATGTATGTAACTTTTAAGAGTATAATTGGCTTTCTTCATGGGGTTGTACTGGTGAATAGCTTGTTGTCCGAATTAGGTATCATTCCTGATTAACTCACAAGAGCAGCTTATTGGTGACCTAAGCCTCTTAAACACTTCAGGAGATTATTGCAGCTTAACTGTTTTAGGGTCATCTTAAAGCACTTAAAGTATTTACTGACACCTCTAAAGCGTTTAGAGCTGCCGGGCTCACCTGCTAGTTGTAGTTGTAGCTGGAACAATAAATAGTCATTCAGTAGACAGCACAATGTGAGCAAATTGGATAGTGTGCTATTACCTATGATAGCATGTTGCTTTTAGCAGTGGTATATCTGTATTACAACATTAATGAGAAGAGTCTCAGAGATGATCCTTCATGGCTCTTGCTCAAAAATTATTTTGAGTTAAAGTGGTATTTCTCCAAGTTTCACCTGATGTTCATCATGTGATGTTGTTGCTGCTGCTCCACAGAAATGTTTCTGGTTCTTCCTTCTCTGTCTTTTAAATGGTGCACACAGTTGACATCAGCTCCAAAACCACGTGAGTACAACTGACCCCACTGCAGAGGGCTTGGGTTCAGTTCAAGTCTAACGCCAGGAATGGTACTTGGCCATTTCAAGTGGTGAAGCTCACTCAGCTTTTAGTTGCAAGAAACTCAAGTGAAGCTCTCTGTCTGAGCTCCATTTTGACTCAGAGGGAAAGCGAGCAACAGGGCACGGGGAGCTGCTTTGTGACGGGAGTTATTTTCCTGCTTCTGTTAGACTGGCCATAATATCCCAACTCCATAGACTTCTCTGGAAATATGTGGTGTGTTTGTGACAGCAGCTTAAATTAGGTGAAGTTCCTGTAAAATGGATTGCGTGTTTCCTTAAAGTCTTAATCAAATTGCTCAAATTCTAGGCATTTCTTAAACAGCAGCAAAAAAATGATATTCGTCCACAACCTCTGACAATCTTTTTTGTGTGCGGTTTTTGTTTGTTTTTCTTAAAGGATTTCATGGTGGTGGGATAAGGGTCTCCTGGACTGGCAGGGAGCATGTTATGTTGGCCATAGAGACTGCAGACCACATCTGTCCACTGGTGAGGTTGCTGATGGTTCCCCTCCAGGCTCTGTTCTCAGCTGCCTGTTCCACCTTTATGTTAGATCCAGAGTATTCTCAAGGACTTGAGAGATCACTAACAATGAAACTTCTTTGACTTAACTTTATCCATATTTTATATATGAAATAGAACTATTTGTACTTTTTTAATGCGAGTATAATTATGTGTCTTGGCTGTGGAAAGGATTGCCCTTTTTCTCTTGTCTGTGCAGGGATTATTCACATTTACATAGAAAGAATCTCTTAGTGAAGAAAAAGCTAACTCATCAGGCTAGTGTTATGTGCTGGACTAATGTGATTTGTCTCTTTTGAAGAGATTGAGGACAAGACTATTCTCATTGCTTAGGGCCACTAGAGATCTTGTAAAGTTAGCATAAAAATCCATTCAGAACAAAACTCAAACCTTGATTTTATTTTATTTTTTCCCCCTAGATTACCTGTGACTATCTACTTTTCATTTATAGAATAAAATAAAATAAACAAATCCCACTGCCTGAGATTTACATGATGTGTACATTGCCTGGGTCTTGCTACCTTATACATTATTGCAACCCATCCATACTTGTGCATTGTCTATTTTAAGAGCAATCTGTTTTTGTCAGGGACTGTGCTCTCATTTATTTGTATATATTTGAATGCTATTGCACAGTAGTCTTAACTATCTGGATAGCAATACCCTGTTTATTCTCCATACATATTTTTCTAAGGACCATCCTGATACATTTTTCTTCAGTTTCTTTGCAGAAGATGAATATTATTTTACAATTACATAAAGCTATGATGTCAAAGCTGTTAGTCTGTTTGGATAATGACTGTAACCTGTGCCAAACTATACTCCAGATGTTTTTCAGCATCTTTGCCTGTGAAAGGTGGTAGTAATATAAAATAAATATTATAACACATTGAAATTGGAAAGTAAAGCAGTAAAAGGAATCTCAAACTTCTATCTCAGTGAAACTCTAATGCTAACTTATTTTTCAACCTATTGTAATAAGCCTATATAAAGAATCAGAAAGTAACAGTAGTTTGGCAGAGTAGCTGTCTGTAATTTTACCTAAACTCAGGAATGTAGAGCCTACAAATCCTTTGGCAGTTTTGAAAGCAGTAATGTTATTAAAAGTACGTAAGCCTTTACTGTCAAAATTAAATAATTCTGGGTTGTAGTTTCTATTTTTACTCCTGTGCTGTGCTTCTTTTTGATTCTATGCCAATGGACTTACAAAAATCTGGAAGTGTTGTAGTGATCTTTATTATTTGCTAATTTCTACTGAATAAATATACTCACACCTTTCACCCATAGTAAAATTAATACAGCTGGAGGACTGAAAAGATCAGCAGGATGAATGTCGAGGTGCTGAAGGCATTTGTAAGCTAAACTCTTTGCTTTTCATGGGTATGATTTTGGAAGGCTTGCATGGCCACTTAGCTAAGGTATTGAAGTAGTTAAGGTGCATGGTGTCAACATCAGGCACCAAATGACTGTGCACAAATGCTCTTGACTTCTTGGCTCTCAGCATGCAGAGACCAGCTGCATGCATCATGAATGGCAAATGTAGCTACCTGTCCACAGTACTACCCTGTGGCCATGATCCTAAAATCAGCTCATTAATGGGAAGGGCTTTATCACAGGTCTGTCCTAGAAACTTGTTTTGCCAATGATTTCAGTCTAAAGTACAAGCTAAAAAGGAAACCTCTATAAAATATGCACTCCCAGGAGAACTATTATTAGCGTTTTAATCCTGAATTCCTGCAAAAATGTCAACTTTTGACTACCATTTTAAGAAGAACAACATAATCTTTAAGAATCAATGTTAATTCACAATTATTAATATGTTCCCTCTTTTAAGATGATTATGGAATTAAGCACCTCCTTGTCTTCTCATCAAAAGTGCGAAGAGTGTATGAAGTGAGCTATTTTGGGGTTGGCTATGGATTAAAATTCAGAAGGGTTGTTATTAGCTTTTGATATTTTCTTGGAAGTTGATGCTGTTCTTCCCCATTCCCCTTCCCTGAAGGTTGTAGATAATGCTGTGCTTAGCAGAATAATAAAAATAAAATAAACACCTGCCCACAGATTGTTTCTGTGATTGATACCACAGAAAAATGGGGAAAAAAATCCTATCAGAATGCTCTTTAATGTGTCAGAGGTGCATTTTAAGACAAAAGGCAGAAATGTGGTCTGTACAGTTGTCTTATACAAAGATTCTGTTATGAAACTTGAGTTCTTTTTAGGAAGCACTGGAAGACCATGAGTTCTTGAAGGATTTAGCAGCTTTTCACGGGAATGCAAACTTGCAAAAGGTGTTCTGTCAGGATGTCATATGTATGAAAAGACAGACCCACAACCTTGTGGACCGGCATATATTTTCTTCAGTTCTGTGAACAATGAAATATTCCTGTTCCACAGAATGGTAGTTGTCTTTGAGATCCTTGTAAATATTTAAGGACACAAAATTCTCGCTAAATAGAGCAAAACAAAGGGAAAATAATCTTAAACATTAATGAGACCAAATGTATTATACTTTAAAAGTATTGTTCAACTAAGAAAGTGCAAATATTTTGCTATGGAGTGGCTGGACTCTGGAATTACTGTGTAAGATAGTATTAGCTGTGCCTTTTAGTTTATAGCTCAAGACCACCCAGCGAGCTACTGTTAAATGGGGAATGAGTCGCAGAAGTTTCATTTCTAAAGGCTTGTCTCTGTGTGGTCAACTATACTTGTGTACTTGAGTAATGAACTGCATCCCCTTTGCAGAGAAGTAAAAAGACAGGATGCAAGCAGTAAAGAATTGGTCCCTCTATGTCCTATTCCAGGCAAATCCCAATGTCTTTCCAGTCATGTTCACTAAACAAGGACAACGTTTTCCTTCATTTGCCTTTCCTTATGTCAGTCTCTCATGTTTCTCCTTTGCTTTGCTTTGCAGTAGACCAGTGTGAACAGCTGTAACCACAGGGAAAGTATAAAGCCAGCTCGTGCTGGTCAGCTGAAATCTCAGATCTTACCGCATCACTTTCCCAGGTGTCCAAGGAAATTGAGCTTAAGTTTAAATGGAGATCTAGGGTCAGCATTCTTGTGCATTCAGCTAGGGTGTTTCTCAGGGCATGACAATTGCCAGGGAAGAGCATGTGCTGCATCAAGTACAGCAGAGTGTGCCAAAAAAACACAATTAGACCACCTTACTGGCACAGGAAGTAATTGCAGTTTGAGTAATGGTTTCTCTTATCGTCTTTGAAGAGACAATATTATGGATGCATCTAATCAGGGATAAAACCTAAGGCAAATTTTCTCAAACCCATGTATTTATTTCTTTGGAATCTGCTTCATTTCTGTTTAGATATGAGATCTCTTGAGATTTAGCTTAATCCTTTGGTTGTGTATCATGCACCTACCAAGTTATATAGAAAAGAGAACCGTTAAGAATCTCATCCCAAAATTTCCTCTTGCCTCTCAAGTAGGCTCATATCTCTCCCCACTTACAGGTTTCTGAGCAATCTTTCTTAATGCAGGCTCGATTCTAACAGTAAATGGGTTGGATAAGTCTATTCCTTTTCTATCAAACAGCTTTCCTTCTCTCAGTGTTATATCCATCTTCTCCGCTGTTCTGCATTTCTACATCCTCCTTAAGCATGACTTCTTATATTTGGCCATGCCAAAGGGTAAGTTTAATTTGTACTATGTTCCTGTGTGTGCCAATTAGTGATCAAACTCGTGAAGCAAAATTGTCCTAATGATATGTTTCAACTACAAATAAAATCAAATAAAATTATACGCTCTTGAATAAGCAACACTGACTCTACATTACAGACTTCCCCCCCCCCTTTTTTTTTGTTTTTTGTTTTTTGTTTTTTGTTTTCCCTTTCCTTAGCCAGGAACCACTTTATCATTTTATATGGTGCAGAGAGTTGTGGTGCAAACACACAGAAATAGTTGACTAATCCTCTTATTTGAGGGCTGTTTTCCTGTGCTCCATTTTGATCCTTTATAGTCTCAGTACAAACATGTCAGATGGGAGAGTCCTTAACACTGAAAAATCACTGTTCTGATTGGACCTGAATCATATAGATCAGCCGTCAGTATTCAATGAGGATGAGGTGTTGCAGTTCAATAAGCAGTGGAGGTACGAATGACCCTGGTATGGGATGCCTATCCATCATGGGGTGATTGATACTAGACCCAGAGGTGCCTTGTAGAGTAAAAGACCCCCAGATAAAAAGGTTTGAATTCTTTACTGGGTAGCTTGAAATGTAAAAGTCATCTTCGCTATTTGCAAACAGTATTTAAAATTATGATATTGACGTAATACAGAACAACAGGCCAGGAAGAAGCAATCTCTGTACAAGACTTTTTAGATAGCAGCTTTAAGCTGTGCATTTTGTGAGCTTTATTTCAAAATTACAAATCAAGTTTGTAGATGTTATCCTCATTAGCTCATCTTGTCTTTGACTAAAGAACCTGAGAATTTGATAAAATATGCAAAACGTGAGAGTACAGGCATAGCATGATGTTTTCTTGGTATGAAGAAAGCAGAAACTGATGGAATTGGTTCTGAAGAAAGTTACTGATATTCAGGAAGAACACGAGAGGTGGATAGCCTTGTAAGGAGTGCATCTCAGTCTATAAATTCTCATCTTAGCCAGGGGGGCAGGCATTTTCTCTACGAAAGATACAAAAGAAGAATACATTAGACTTCATCCCTTCCTTGATTGCAGACTTTTGAGAAATCAAATTCTCTGGGGGGCAAAATTTGTGCATCTCTGCGATCTTTCCAATATGATTTGAGTCAAAATGTGTTGTTTTGCTTCACGTTTCAAATGATTTTTTTTTCCACAGTTACATCTGATTATATCTCTAAATACAATGGGGTAAATTAGTCATTGATGGACATACACTTCTTCTTGGTCCTGGAATTTTGTTCTTGGAATTAATAGGCCAATGCAGTGCTTTTGCCAAATCTTCCATTTCCTGTGTTACCAAAACTGTGGGCAGCCCAAGTGGTTTACTGTGAACATCAGAGAGGTGCGTTACCAGAAGAAATGCCATGGGAGGTAAATATGTGTGGTAGTTAAGGCACATTTCAACAGTTGGGGTCAGAGGGCTGATTTCAAGGTCTTGTCTTGTTTTCTTGGCCATAATATCATGGCTTTGGGCACCCTCTTTGGAGATAATAACTAGCAATTATAAACCTTTAAACATTGTGGGCATGAGATTTTTTGATTTTTTTTTTTTTCCCTTTTTTCCTTTCCTTTATAATTTACTTACCCAGAAAAGCTTAGCTCAAATCTCATTTACCAGCTGGAAGTCTGTGTGGTCCAGCTCTTCACTGCATTATTGCATCCAAGAATACAGAAGGTAAAAGTGAATTCCTTGAAAATGATATACGCAACACACGGCCAGGGTTACAGTCCTCTTGTACCCAGATAAAATTGGTTGCAAAATTTTTTTTGGCGATGTGGCACTGCCCCTGGTGGCCTTCCTTGAGGAAATGAATTTTCTTTCTCTTCCTAGTTCAGAGAACTTATAAATTGTAAAACAACTGAATAATTTTGTAAGAAGTATGAGCCTCAGGGTTTCTAGGACTCTAGTCTGAACTTCAAGACTTCATGCGACCTGCCCTTCTTTGTCTTGGGGGCAACAAAACCTTCTGGAAACCATCAAGTTTATGTGATCTGAGATAAAACTTGAATTGAATGTACTGGTCTTGTTCTGATATCTCCTTTGATCAACTCCCTCACCTTAGATGGAGTGAGGGGAAGAAGGGAGTTGTGGTGAAACTGGCTGTATTTCTCTATACCTGTGCCCACACGGCCAGATCGGCCTGGGTGTGTAGTTCATTCAGTTACTTGGGAGTTTTTTCAGACATACCTTTTAGATTCTTCCAGTTTACTTTGTGAGATCAAGGATAAATTTGGCTTATGCTTTTCCCTCTCTGTCCATCATGGCCTTGCACATCTACAGAAGCTGAAGAGGTTAAAAAGCATAACTTGATTTTTAATTTTTTTTTATTTATTTAAAACATGATCAGGAAAGAGGATGTCCTCTTGCAGTTTAAAAAAGTACAGTAATTAGCAATCTTGACTCATATTGAGTGTGAATGGGAAATTCACCTGTCAGCAAAGTTTGAAGAGTGCTTTAGGAACCGGTATGCTTGCAGAATATAAAGGAAAAACTGAGCTTTTTCTCATGCTGTTTGGATGAAGACTGAACCATGACAGTCCTTCCACTCCTCCCTCTCCTCAGTTTCTCACCCTTCACAAACACAGAGTTTATTGCTTAAAAACCCCACCTGCACAAACTCTTCTGTGAGTGTGCTGTGTGTTGAGAGTAATGCTGCAGTGACAGAGAGCTATGGAGCTGCGTCTGCACGGCTGTTGGATAAAGATCCATCACCAGCTGACTGATATGTGACCCACAGGTACCACATACGTTACCTAATGGCCAGTCACTTAATTATAGACTAGGTGACATGTTTATAAGGGTGAACTTTAGAGTGCTATTAGGGAATGGACAGATGAACTATACCGGTGCCCTCCGGGTAGATTTCACCCAGACTCTTCTGCCTCTGTGGACCCATTACACGGTAATTAGGGTGATTTTTAAGTAGGATGCAAGGAGTTAAATGACTAACCTTATTATTGCTTCATTTGTCACTGCGCTAAGTGCCGCTTTGGGGGAGGTGGCTTGGAAGAAAGTGAGAGAGAGAAGGGAAGAAAAGAGAACATGAGGTGTAAAGTCCCTTCTTCTCTAAGACTACATGTGGAGAGCAAGAAGATGAAAAGTGTGGGTTTTTTCCAAAGCTAAGACTGGAGAAGTCTTTGAACAACCTGGTTCTTTGCTTTAACAATTGAAATGTCCATGAAGCGATGACAGTTGCATGATGGTATTCCATGGTAATGGCGTTTTTGTATTAATAACTTCCTTTATAGTCCTAAGAACAAGGTCTGCATCTTGTGGACATACCAATTCACTAACTTGATTCACTGAAGTATTTTCAGAAAATATTTTAGACATTTGTTTTTCTTCTTTCCTACCGCAAGAGGTAGATGCATACATAGCTGAGATACGGGACTTTCCATCTTCTCTAGGCTAGAACATAATTATATCTTAAAAGCAAGTTCTTGGTCCTCTGTCCCCACGTGGGAGTGGCAGTGGCAGGGTTGTCTGATGTCCTTCCTCGCTGATGTTGGGACAGCTGCTGCAGTTTCCCTGCTTGAGTGCAGCAGAACCCCAGCCCTGCCCCTTCTAGTGCTAACCCTGAACTTTTGATTTAGCAACAGGGTGAACATGTGCTGATTTACTGGCTTTTCTCACGCATGCTCAAGTCAAGGAGTCAAATATCTGCAACTACTGCCAGTGACTTGCTTCCAGGTGACTGTGGAAGTATTTACCTTCTCTGCAGTCTTTGTGTTGGGTTTTTAAGTTTTGGAAAAATGTTTATGTTTTTCTAATTGGTTGCATGGGGATTTTGTTGCGATGGGGAAATGAATGGTCATATTCATTAATCTGGACTTAACATCCAATTGCTCTTGAAATCTTAAATGCAGCAATGAAACATTGAGTCATGTGAATTAGTTGTTGCGTTACAATGATGTCAGCTGTTTCTTTGCAGTGTTTATACATGAGTGACTGCTTGAGTACAGTTTTCTACCAATGCCCTTAGTTTTGTTTCATTCACTCAGCTGAGTTTTTCTCTTTTCAAGTAGCAATAGTTGGAGGAAAAAAGTTTGAGGCAGATTTACCTTGTTCTTTAGGAGCTCATAACTGCTGTAGGATATCTCTAATTGAAGGGAAGGTGATAGGTTTGAACTTCTCAACCTGTGCTTTGCACCAGTTTGCTGGGAGCCAGTTCTGATCCAGAAGCAATGTCAGTAGTTTAACCAGTTGTGTGTATGAGCTAATAGGTCCTGCTAAGATAAATGTAAATTATATAAATGAGCTGGAAGTAAAGATGATTTTTTTTTTTTTGCGTTTTCATATGGTCCAACTACATTCATCAAAGGGAACATAGTTATGACCCTACTGTACATGTGCTACAATGCACCTATTTTTCTTGAAAAGCTGAGGTCTTTGAGGTGTTAAATGTTTAATTAAATTGTCTGCATATTCTTAGTTTAACTCATTGAGGCTCTTGCCTCTTCAGAATCTGTTCAGGACCTTTCAGGATCAGCCTCATAGCAGAGAAAGAAGTGATCATTGATACCAAAACCCTGGAAGGTGGCAGTATTTTTTTCTCCATTGCCGCAGGTATTACTGTTAGCACTTAAAGGCTGTAGAAACATTTGAAGATTCTTTGCTCTTCCCTGCTTCTAACCTCTGTTTATGAAAATGGTAATAGGAAGAGTTTAAATGTTAAAAAAATGTTTAAGGAATTCTCCCCTTCCTCCAAAAAAAAAACATGCAGAAATACCTAGCTGAGACCTGGAAGATGTAAAACACATAGAGATCTAAATCAGGTTTTTGTTCACCTGGAAATCAAGGTGGGCATATGTATTCTGCCTTCCTGCCCCCAACGTGCAGTTATTAGGTACAGTGTATTTTTCTTTAAATTGTGGCTTTTCAAACCTTCTAAATGGACAGGGATGTATTTAGGAGCTCCAGCTGTTCAAAGACTTGGAGACGACTACCAAAATGTTATTTCAATTTACTTTCCTTCTCAGGATATTTTAGGGTGGCGTTTTGACATCTAACCATACATGTCTACTGCTGTTCTTGTCAATTGATGCTAATCTGCCTGGCCTCTAGCTTTTGCACCAAAGCGGCATGAATTTGCTGTAATTCTGTTTCATCTGTACATCCCACATCCCACCTTTGTCAAGTGTGAGTGGTGGATCCTTCAAATGGTAGGCAGTGTTTACCACAAAAAAGTCACCATGAAGAAGCCAGACTGTACATGCCTGGGCTGCCACAGCAACTGAATATGCAGCTGGCAGGGTGAAATTTCAGTTAAGTTAAATAAATGTAATGGAAACAGTTTAAGGGAGAATGAAATGTATTTCTCTTTCCAACTTTTTTTTCAGTATACTTTTATCTGTGTGCTGATGGCAAAGCAGAGCTGCTGTTAGTTTCACAGTGTTACTGTGTTCAACAGTCTGAAGGACTCCACTCCGAAATAGTGAACCTCAACAGCTCAGCTTTATGGAGAGGTTTTTTGGAGCTGCCCTTGGCTTCTATGCTTATTTTTTAACTGGTCTCCCCTGAACATGTTTCTTTTTGGTTTTCATAAAAATAGAAACCCAAGGTTTTAAATGTTATTTCTATTTCTGTTTGCTTAAAACATTGTCATGAAAGTATTGTCATGAACTCTTTTGCCCCGTAGAAGACTGTGCATGGAACACAGACCTAATTCTGAGCTGGAATACCTGTGCTTTAAATCTATTGCAAACTTTTCACGGTGTCCTAACTAGACCCTTTGACAGCTTTTGCCAGTATGGCTTCTTTGGGTTCAGACTCTGCCCTTTATACTGGGAAATTTTTACAGAGAAAAATCCTTGTAGAGCTGAGATCAAAGGCAGTACAGTCTGAATGCCATTGCTGTCTGACTTCAAACAAACAAACAACAACAGACTCCACACAAACAAACAAAAAACCCTCTTATGGTAGTATAACTCAACTAAATTACCTTATCTCTGGGGAAATACTGTTATGAGCTCTTCGAGCACCTTTGCTTCTCTTGGAATGTATAGTTGGACTTGCTTTCCTCTTCTATTACTGCGATCTCATCCATGATGACTGTCTTGCCATTCATTTCCCAGAGTAGTCTGAGCCTGGAGTTTCCAGGTAGCTGCTTTAGTTGTTCTTCGCCTCAAAATACCAGCATTTCTAGCTTTAGTATGAGGATCCACAACTGCAGTATGATTTCTGGGCAGCAAGGTGTGCATGGGGCTGGGTACTGGGAAGTAAATTACACATGCTGGAAGTCTGGTGATGAACCTCCACTTTGGGCACGTGTTGTTCTCAAAACGGCAATGCTTACAAGCATGCTTCAGTGTCACTTCTTCCATTGACCCATTCTTGCATCTGACCCCTTGCTTTGGAAGAAGGGAGAGAAGGCTGATGTGGGGGCCTGGGTGGAGTCGGACCATCTCTGTCCACAGGGGCTGTTCAGCACGTTGCCCTGGCAAGGGGAGGGTTCTCCACCCAGCTGCCCCGTAGTGAGTCCTCAGATGCTGCTGTAGCTGTGGAGTAAAGTAGCAGCTGAGGAATGGTTAGCTTCTGTGCCTGGGGATGCTTGGAGGCAAATGGTAAAAACAAACAAACAAACAAACAAACAAAAAACAAATGAACAAAAAACCCACACAAAAACCAAGCAAAAAACCCAACCCCACAATCAGTTGATTTCCTGGAATTCCTGCCAGTGCAAAGGGGATCTGGGGTTTCCAGGGTCCAGAGGATTTCTTTAAGGGTGGTTACAGCACCATTAAATGGAGTGATCCATGTTCCACTGGCAAGTGGGGACCAAACAGCTACTGTGAGATTTCTGATAAATAACCTGTAACATGACATGATTGATTTCAACTGTCATCTATGATCAGATGACTCTTGGGAGTTCCTATGTAAGAGATGTTTCAGTCTTACATATGCCCCCCCTTGTGTAGGGGCCATGGTGTGACTCATTTTTTTTAAAGTACCCAAGTAACTTCAGGAGCAGATTGCAGTCATTTTCTCAAAGAAAATACCAATGATGCAATAATTAAGAAGTTCTTAGGAAAAGTTCACTTTCTGGTTACAAATGTAAAAACTGTTTTCAGTCACAGAAATATACCAGGAAATAAAAGTTTAAATATTGGTCTGATATTGCAAGATCATTGTATTTCCTATCCTCACTTCCAAAATAAAATTTAGTTCTCCAGCAACTTATAGGCGGAAATTTTTCCCGAAGTCTTACAAGCTTTTGAGGGAAAATTGTCATTAAGCATTCAAAATACCAATTATGGTATTTTTGGAAAATCATCCATGTTCAAATGAGAAACATGTTAAACTTAATGTCACAATTGATTTAACATTAACAAATAATTTTAGGGATAAATAATTTTGCCTGCAAAAAAGTTTGACCACTGAAATAAGCCATAACCTCTCTTAGACTTGAAACTTGTTTTGATATACTTAACAAAACAACAGGGAATTTCAAATTTCTCCCATCAGATTGGACTCTTTACAGACATGCAGTATAAAATTCAAGATTTTTCGTAGCAGAAGGTTTTAATTTTATGTTTGGAATGTTTGAAACAGTTTTAATTTTGCCCACAGCCCTAATGTTAGAGATGGTTTGGGTGCCCAAAATCCAGGTGAAGTCACCTGGGGGTAACTGATACTTCTAGTAATTATGTTGCTGTACATATAGGGCAGCTAGTGTCTGTTAATATACTTGGCATAACAATTAAAAACAACTTTCCAGACTGAGTTTCATGCTAAGTGCTGTGTACCCTTCAACTGTTTGGAACACTTCCACGTCCCAAGACATGGGTTTGATGTTAAGAATTATATAGCCTACTTTATTACTAATATCTATAAATTAATTAGGTAGATTTTATTTTGCCGTTGAAAAGGTCAGTAGGAAAGTAACAGAAGCAGAAGGGAGTGCGTGTCGCAGCCTTGCGGCTGGTGGGGCGGTTCTCTGGAGGTGCAGAGAAACCTGAACCACGCAGCGCCATCAGGAAATTCCATGGCTGAATTGGAAGCTGGTACCCAGGAACTTCGGGGTTGGGAAATTAATTTCAGATGACTCTGAAATTTGCCTCCTAGATAAATAGTCTGCATATTCCAAAATGAGCATGTAATTTAAAACAGTGTGGGGCATTCAGAGAATTAAAAGCCAAAAAAAAGTTGGGGTGTGGGTGGAGAAAAAAACGTAATTTGAAACTGTGATTTAATGAGGAAAATCAAGGACTATTGTGTTGACAGGAAAATTCAGGCAGTTATCAAGTCCAAGGGTGTCAATGAAATAATTAAAAGCACACAGTATGAAATGTCTTTGGCTGCAGTGACAGACATGGGGTTGCCCTACATACTCTGTGGTACTTTTATATAATAACATCAACATTAGGGTTTGGACTGAGCCAGGACTCACAGGAACTCCACACTGGCCTTTCTTTTATTATTTTAGCTAGAGCACTTCATTAGTGAGGCCGCTCTTTATTGATGACCTGGGAAGGAAAGCAGTGTTTAAACTTTCTGCTGCTGCTGCCTCCTAATCAGAGGAGATGCCTTGAAGAAAGGAGAGGAGGGTGGGTAAGAAGTTGTAATGAATTGGAAAGGGGACAAGCATGTTGCTCATGGGATGGCACGTTACTGTCATTGGTCTGTGCTACACTGGGGAAAGTGCCTTTTCCGTTTGTTTTTCTTGAGATCTTTTCTCCATTAGGCTGGGTTGGCTGGACTGCATATCCCCAGCTCCACATGAAGTTGATGGCTACTGTTTTCCTTATTGTTTTTCTATACCTTTTGGTTACTGACACATTGCAGCTTCTTATCTCATCATAAGCTTGTGAAATCCTTGAAATGGGACCTGAGATGGGAAGGCTGGTGGCCCTCAGTTCCATCTCACCACTTTACTAGTATCCTTGTGGGGAGGGGGCCAGGATCAACATGGGTGCCAGTGCAGGATGGCGGCAGCCAGGAATGAGTGGAATAGGACAACTAGGCGCTGTCAGTTGGGTTTGGGAGGTGCAGAGTAGATCCCAGTAAGGCCCAGCTTTGTGATTCTTGCACTCATCGTACTAAGAAAGTTATCTATCTCATATGCTAAGATACATTGTTTGCTTGATAGATGCCAACTCTCAGCAAACAATTTCTGCTTAAACTATGAATTCTAAGAAAGAAAATAAGATTGTACTCAAATTTAAAGGCATTAAGAAAAAAAAATGTTTGGAAGCATCTGGAAAACCCTTGCTTTTTGAGAAAAGTAGAATGCATAGCTTTAACCTTTGCTGTAAATCATCTAACCCCTCTGGGGTTTGAACTTTTATCAATTTCTGAAAATGAGCTTCCAGTCGGTTCTGTATTGATCATCCACCCCGTGTCAATAATAGCTGTTGTGAAGGTGAGCCCTGCTTGAAATTCACATTAATGGTATTCATGGAGGAAGGAGTGGGGGAATGTGTGTGTGTGTATGTACAGTTAGAGATTTATTTCAAATTCTCAAACTCTTTAAAGAATAGTAGGTTGAACTTGAACACTATTTGTGGTGTTATTGCTCCATAGGCCTTTGATCTTCTAAATATGTTACTTGAGAGCAATTTTAGATTATATTATAAAACAAAATATCCAACAGAATTATTTCTTGTATTCATAATTCTTATGTGCATTCTAGAAGGAAATTGTCATTGTGAGACTGGTTTATATCCCTTAAAATAAAATGTAAATGTCTCACAGCTTTTAAGGCCCTGCCACAGGGACTTAAACACAGAGCCTAAGCTATTGTTTTTTAAGGAAAAGCGGGTTTTTTACCTAAACAAGAAAGAAATATCCACTTCTGTGGAGCCTCTTGGAATTCTCATTGGTGAAAATTAAATACTTTGATTATTAAAAAACTATACCCATATTTCTTATTTCCCAAACAACCGTTTTTCAACCAAACCAAGAAAAGCTTAGAAAGAAAATATCCACAGATTTTCTTTCCTTAATTTCCTCACAACTTTTAAGGGAAGATAATCTTTAACTAGCATTTATAGCAACTCCATTGAGAATGTAGCATTTGTTCTTCTTCTGAGCTACTTTCTTTGCCACTTCAAATATTGACTAATTAACCAGTTATGAATCTGTCCTGCTGCTCTGTTTTGATCCCTTGGTAAGTGTAAACTTTACAAAAGGGTTCCCACAAATGCAGGGAAAACCATCTTTGTGGTAGAATTCAACACAGGTGAATCAACCCCCCTTTGATCAAAGGGGCTGCGATACTGGACTGGGGCACTCGTGGGCGTGGGACAAATGAGATTTAAAAACCTGTGATATGGGAGGCGTGGTGTTTCACATGCCTCTGCCATATAGTGCATATCTAGCAAGACAATCAGTGGCTTGTGCGTGTGTATATTGTTCTTTGAACTGAAAGAGAATTTTGCAGTTACTTTTCCCCCCTTTCTTTTCTGAAAACAAACAAACACACAACCCTAAGTATTTTTATTTTCATATTTATTTTATACCTCCATTCCTCTTGAAGAAGAACTTCCTTTTTTCAAATTATTGTTATTTTAATGGTGAGATGAGAGTGCCAGTCTCCTTTCTGTGCCTGAGAAAACCCATGAAATTGGTGGTTAGGACAGTGGGGAGCAGTCCTTGTTAACATGTACTAGGGTACTGGTTTGATGTTAACTTGTGGTAAGAAGCAGACGGGTGAGCGAGTCAGGGTTTGTCCTGAAGCGTTGGCAGTTTGTTGGAGTTCTCCCATGGGAGCGCTGAGCTGATGGCAGAAAACGGTGTGTGTGCTTAGAGCAGTGGAATTATGTGGATACAACTACATGTACATTTGATATATGTAATTAATTTTTATGTATTATATATAATGCATTATGTGTTTGCATGTGTATACACATATATAAAAATTTGGAATACATCTTTATATGTATGTATGTATGTGTGTGTATACATATATTCGTTGATCTGCATCTTACTAACAAAATGAACATTATCACGGTGGGGTTGAGCCCAAATTAGATTTCAGATAATCTGTGAAAGGAGTTAATTAATTGTGAATCGTTTCTCCTGGAAGTCCAAGGTGGAGAGTCCTGTGGTAACAAACGTCACCCCAGCGAATCAATGTTTCATCTGCATGTCAATGGGAGAGGTCTGTTCTGTTTTGCACATGAAATGAAACCAGAGCTTTCATCTCCCTCTCTGTCTCACTCTGCCTTTGAGAGGGAGTAAGTGGCTTTGTTCATTAAATTCCAAACTTTTACTGGTGTACATCCCCCTCTGCTTTTTTTCTTTTGCTCTAAAGCTCTC
This sequence comes from Phaethon lepturus, assembly GCF_000687285.1. Classification (NCBI taxonomy): domain Eukaryota; kingdom Metazoa; phylum Chordata; class Aves; order Phaethontiformes; family Phaethontidae; genus Phaethon; species Phaethon lepturus. The sequence continues at coordinate 25,430 of NW_010528487.1, read as the reverse complement.
AATCGGTTTAAAAGAAAAGCACCTCCATTAAGGATAACTGCCAGGTAAAGGTTTATTTTCATAATGGATTTATTAAGCCGTAAAACAGAGGGAAATGTTGCTGCAAGGACTGGAGTGTACTTTCCATGTTTGTGCCCGTGAACTTCGGCATCTAAGTTTTTGCCGAAAAGTCAAACTATTTGCAGTACTGTTTTTCAGCATCAAGCAGACTACTAAAGGCACCATTATTTGCGTTTTTTAGTAGAAGCCTGAATTTTGGCAGTGCTATTTCCTACACTTTCCAAGTTTCGTCAATAATTTTAGGGAGGAGGGCAGGTGGCGGCAGTGTTTGCACAGGTCAGGTAGTGCATCTAAATGAAAATATACTTGAAATATGTCAGATGTGTTCCTAACAGGAAGAAGATATTGCAAGAAGCGGGGTTTTGGTCTATTGCTGCTGGGCACCAGCTTGTTTTGAAGCTTTTCCAAGTGTGATTTATAACAGACTCTTCTATACCCAGTTGCTAGAATTTTAATTGTCTAACTCTAACACTGTCTAGATTTTGGACATGATGAAACCATAGCTATCAATAGCATTATTTATAATTATCCTACCAAACAGTTAAGTAGTGGTTAGGTTCACAATATTAAGACCACATCATATTTGCCTTAACTGCAGAAGTATTCTATTTGGGCTCCTTTGTGCTTGGTTATATAGGTGCAATTCAAGGTATATCACCAGGCATTTGCCTACTTTAAAAGTACTGCTTGTGACATTAGAATTAGGCGCAGTCCACCATCACTGAGGTAAACAGAATGCAACTCTGAGCAACTAGGTATAATTCTTAGCAGCCATGTTATAAAATAAATGTTTTTTATCTGTTTTTTCCATTATTGTTGCGTGCTTCAGCTCATTAACCAGTAATCATTCTGGGTCCATTAGTTAGATATTGATATTGTATGCGCTGTTGCCAGTTGTCATGACTTTAAATTTTACATTACCTGTATATTTTCTTTAAAACCCAGTTCCTGGATTCATGTTATTAATGAGATTCTTAGCTGTATCTTAAATAAATTCCTAGCCTGCGGGCTCTCAAATGTAGAAATGTGACTCAAAAGCACCCTGGAAGATTAAAAAAATGGAAAGCAAAGAGACAGAGTCCCAAATCTCATGATTTTCAGAGCATAACTCTATTATTCTTGAATCCATTGGTTTGGCAATATTTTTCTTCTAACTGAACAAACATTAAATACCTGGTTTTGTGTCTTGCATCTGCTTTCTTTGTGCAGCACATGTTCACTGTGCTGATAAGAAAGATAAGAGTGCCGAGGAAAGCTAAGAAAGCACTTTTTTTCCCCTTTCCTGTATATGGCTTTTGGGAAATAACAAAAAATCTCAGTGCTAGCTAGAAATTTGGCAAATATACAGATTTTCATAGTGAGTTTTCAGAATCAGGCCCTACGTGTTTCCCAAAACAATTGCAAAAGAGCATTATTCTTCCAAGTGCTTGGCTCCTTCAGCCTTTCCATACAAGCTTCATTTTAGATTCCCTCGGCTGGACTCAGGTAAGCCTTAGAGGCAGCACTGATAGTTCCCCGTGGATGCAGAGGCACATTTGAAAGCAGCTGTTTGAAATTACTTGGCTTTGGCTCTTTAAAGACTGAGGAACCTTGGACCCGTTCATGTTTAGATGTCTGGTTTGGCTTGAAATATTTACAGCAACGAAGAGGGAAATTATCCTCTTATGATGCCCTCTTACGACGCAGTCTTTGAAAGTGCCCTCATCGCCTCTTAGAGTGTGTCCGTTAAGAGGTTGTGGACCAGATACTAAATCTGGATGTCTACCTAGGTTTAAATTGAGTAATAGAGATCTCTGTTCACTTGGTGGTAATTGTCTTCTATTTTCGTATAGCAGTTTCATAGACTGCTTTCTTGATTGTCTCTCTTCACTGGTTTTACATCAGTGTAACCACAGTTTTGAGTGGTTGAGCTCCTGATTTTGTGTGAATGAGTTGGACTCCTTGGACTCCTTGAAGAGAGGCTGCAGTTGAGCCTGTTTGTGATCCAGGAGCGATTCTTCCAGTGAATTTCCCAGACTGGGGAATAATAAGAAGCTTCTTCCCAACCTCAACAGACACTGGAGACCTGATGATGAGATGGAGGATTGAAGATCTTTGATAAGGCTGCTAATCAAAATGTCAGTGCCGGGTTCTACTCCGCCTAACCAAAAAAAAGGACACATGCTTATTGACTGCAGCGGTGCCTCAGCTTGATCGTAACAATGTAAGTTCGGAAACAAACACTATAATTAGCCATGACTGTATTATTGGATGTGTGCACGTGTAATTAACAAAGCAGATATTTTTGTGTATGTGGCTCTACTTATTTGCTCATGAAAACTCTCCACCATTTTCATCAGCATATTAAGGTTAATTAAAATTAATTCTGTTTGTATTGACTGCCTTTTCACGTATGCGAAGTTTGTGCAAATCAAGTGTGTGGCCAGGGCCTTCTTCCCTGTAAAATCCATAATGTTTGCTTTCAGAGCTGGGGGAAAGAGGAATCAAAATTGCAAGCTGTTTGAAATTTAAATCAGAGCAATGCTGGTCAATAGTATCAAGGTTACAGTGCCCTGGAAGGTTTTGATTGGGTGCTGCCAGGTGCATGCTGGGTGACAATGACATTAAAGGTCACTTGAATGGAGTTTTAGGAATTTTTTTCTTTTTAGTTAAAGCTGGGAATCCTGGCTGAAAAAAGTAGTGGAAAGCTTTGATCTCTTTTCATACTGTAGAATCGTACAGGTTTGGGGATGATGTTCATCCCACGCAGAGGGAGAACACGAGACCAGTGTTTGCACTCTGCTAATGCAAGGATTCCTCGGCTGAGATAAGGGCTTTCTTATATAAAGCCCTGAACAAATATGCAGCAAGACACAAATATTGTCCTGAAGAGTCTGCAGTCTCAATGAATGGGACTGGTATGCTATCTGAGAAGGGAAGCATACACACGGGAACGTGGGGTGACTTGCTGAGGGTTATGTTGCAGGCTATAAACACAACAGTGGGCTCTCCTGAGAGCTGGAAGCAAACCCAGTATTCCTAACACACCACTGCGACTTTCTACCTGCACTCCTTCCAGTGTCTTCCTAGCTCCTGTATTTCTACCAGCTGCTTAAATGCGTTACAGACTACATAGACTGATTGAGCTTTTGTTAAATCAAACAGTGAGAGTTTTCATGAAACTTAATGTGAAGTAAGTAGCAATACAGCAGTTATTGTTAATACATATTGCTTGAACAGGACCTCAAGCTTGCCAGAGCTTTCAGGTGGATCTGGCTGTACCTCTTCCTTAAAGTGAGCTCTTAAAACAAGAAAAAGATTTTAAATTGCAAAAGCTGTGTTTTATTGCACTGCAAACTAAGACAATATATAGATGCTTTAAAATAGCAAAAACTCAGATCAACAAATTTTAACTGGATTAAGACAGAATAAAACAAGGATGACATAAACAAATCCCCCTCTCTTTGCCCTCTCCTGTGGACAGATCCTCCCGGTTTGCTCTGGTCTCAGCAATCCATTGGCGCTCTGTGCGACAGCAAGCTCAGTCCTTTTTCAGTACCTAGGAAAAGCATTTCTATCCATCTCCTTTGAGCACCCCGTTGTGCATCTTTCCCTGCTCCTCTCAGCTTTGTCGCTGTCTTTGCTTGCACGCAGGCTCCTGCCTAGCTGGTGGGTCTCATTCTCTGCATCCATCCCTGTCTGCTCTCCAGGGCCCCGGCACACTCCGTCCCTGAGGGGGCTGCTGAGAGTGTTTGCCCTGGCCCGCAGGCAACGGTCTGCACGGGACAAGCCGCTGGCTGCCCAGTCCAGCCGTTTCAGAGGAACATCACGTACAGCCAACTGTAAACAAACAAAACTAATACTGTCTGTCACATTTGTCATTTAATTTGTCAATTTTTGAACCTCATGATTAGCACATTAGGAGGATATGGGTTGATGGCAATTCTTGCAGCTACTGTTACAGATTAGCTGTAGGCTCAGGCGTATACTTCTACTTACTCTTGATTTATGTTCCTTTGGTTTATTCCCCAGTGAGGGAAATCTCTACAAGGTGTAAATCGGATTATTCTTTTTTTCTTCTTTTTTTTTTGCAGAGGCTCTGGCTTATAATTCTTTCAAATGTAAATCTGAACATAATTCTGCAACAAGAATGGATTCTATAGCTAATCATGTGGCTTCAGGGTTTATATCTCTATAAAGCTCTAGGCCATTTCTGTAGAAATATACAGAACATCTTCCAAAGAAGAAAATAGTAATGTTCTATATCATGCAATTACTTTTCCATGAGCCCTTATAAAGGTGAACATATTTTGGTTAGTTTATATAACAGTTCTATCATCTAAAAAGTAGGAAAATAAATTGTGGGGAAAATTTTTTTCCCATTAAAATTGGCTTTTAATCTGCTTCCTTGACAAATGTGCTTGATGCTGATGGTATTTTTCCATTCCTGTCTACTCCCAGTAAGACGGAACGATATGTTTCTGTCTCTCTCTTGGCTCTGATAATGTTTTTGTACTAACATAACATAATGCCATACAATTAGAAATTATATGTTAGCTGTTAGTCATAGCCCAGTGAGTTTACATTAGACAAAAGAAATTAAATGGGAACCAGAGGAGACCTAATAAGTGCAGTTTATGGTTTTTTTTTATATTCAGGAATATCACATTTCTATTGATGAGCATCATTTACGCCTGAATGGGGGAAACTAACTGTGCTACAGGCAAAAGAATTCCTGGTCATTTCTTCACATTCAAATCATGCATAGTTTGTAAATGCAAAGTTAAGAGAGTTTTTCCTCTGCTTTGGAATTGATGGGTTGCTTTGAGATTTTTATTCACTCTCTGAAAGGAAATAAAATTATTTTTAGTTTTGATTCTCTGTAACGGTAAAAGATGCCTTGTAAATTGTTTTGTTCTAGGGAGTGAGAATTCAGATTCTACTGAAGCACTCAACTCCTTGCGTGATTGTCCTGGTAGGAGTCTCTCTTTAACAGGCTTTGCTCAGTCCAACCAGTGGCATTGCTAGTCTGGCACCTGTGTGTCTGGTGGTGATTGGTACCTTTTACTTCAGAGGAGTTTCAGGGAACCTGTCTTCTGGGAAGTTTCCCTCTATCGCGTTAGAGACTGTCTTAGGCCCTCACAACATGAACTAGGTATGTCAGCAGCTCTTTAGGTACCTTTCTCAATCCTACCTTTAATATTTTCTTCTAAATTCTTGCTTCACCTGAGGTGAAAATGCTTGTAATCTACAGAGCTGCTTGTGCTACTGTTTTGCTCATGGCTTAGTAACAGTTCTAGGTTACAGTTCTTGATGTTTTCTTTGCAGCATCGCTACTGTTCCAGGCTTGGCTTTTCCTATGGCTGAGTTAATGCAGCCTCTTTGAAACAGGAAACACTGAGTCGAGTATTTCCAACAAGGGCCATCTTAGCCACAGTATGTGACAGGAGCAGTACTACTATTGCACTGCTGAGCTGAAGGAGACAAACTGGGCTGGTTCTGATGAGGTGAGCAAATCCCTGTGGGAGTGAAACTGAAGCCATCAAACTAGTTTCAAAGCATGGCATGTGACACAAAACAAATCCATGTCCTTCAAGTTCAAGGGTGAGCACTAAGACTTTGTCCTTTTTCCTTTTACTGCTTCATTCTGCAGGTTTTAAAGAATCATAGAATGGTTTGGGTTGGAAGGGACTTAAAGATCATATACTTCCAATCCCCCTGCCATGGGCAGGGACACCTTCCACTAGATCAGGTTGCTCAGAGCCCCATCTGACCCGGCCTTGAACACTTCTAGGGAAGGGGCATCCAAAACTTCTCTGGGCAGCCTATTCCAGTGCCTCACCACCCTCATAGTGAAGAATTTCTTCTTTATATCTAATCTAAATTTACCTTTTTTCAGTTTAAAGCCATTACCGCTTGTCCTGTCTTTGTAAAAAGTCTGTCCCCATCTTTCCTATAGGCCCCCTTTAAGCCCTGACAGGCTGCAATAAGGTCTTCCCGGAGCCTTCTCTTCTCCAGGCTGAACAGCCCCAACTCTCTCGGCCTGTCTTCACAGCAGAGCTGTTCCAGCCCTTGGAGCATTTTGGTGGCCTCCTCTGGACCCACTCCAACAGGTCCATGCCTTTCCTGTGCTGAGGGCCTCAGAGCTGGATGCAGCACTGCAGGGGGGGTCTGGGCAGAGCAGAGGGGCAGAATCACCTACCTGGACCTGCTGGTCACGCTGCTTTTGATGCAGCCCAGGATACAGTTGACTTTCTGGGCTGCATGTGCACATGCTGGGTTATGTAGAGCTTCTCATCAACCAATATCCTAAAGCCCTTCTCCTCATGGCTTCTCTCAATCCATTCTCCTCCCAGTCTGTATTTGTGCTTGGGATTGCCCCAACCCATGTGCAGGACCTTGCACTTGGCCTTGTTGAACTTCATGAGGTTTGCACAGGCCCATCTCTCAAGCCTGTCAAGGTTCCTCTGCATGGTATCCCTCCCCTCCAGCATGTTGACTGCACCACACAGCTTAGTTCTGTCAGCAAAATTGCTGAGCGTGCACTCAATCCAACTGTCCGTGTTGCCAACAAAGATGTTAAACAGTGCTGGTCCCAATACCGACCTCTGAGGAATGCTGCTGTGAGGAACACCACTCGTCAGTGGTGTCCACTTGGACATCGGGCCGTTGACCGCAAGTCTTTGTGTGTGACCATCCAGCCAATTCCTTATCCACTGAGTGGTCCATCTGTCAAATCCATGTCTCTCCGATTTACAGATAAGGATGTTGTGCAGGACAGTGTCAAATGCTTTGCACAAGTCCAGGTAGATGACGTCAGTCGCTCTTCCCTTATCCACCAATGCTGTAACCCCATTGTAGTAGGTCACCAAATTTGTTAGACATGATTTGCCTTTAGTGAAGCCATGTTGGCTCTCACCAATCACCTCCTTATTTTCCATGTGCCTTAGCATAGTTTCCAGGAGGATCTGCTCCATGATCTTGCTGGGCACAGAGGTGAGACTGACTGGCCTGTAGTTCCCTGGGTCTTCCTTTTTTCCCTTTTTAAAAATGGGGGTTATGTTTGCCCTTTTCCAGTCAGTGGGAACTTCACCGGACTGCCACTACTTCTCCAATATGATGGACAGTGGCTTAGCAACTTCATCCGCCAGTTCCCTCAGGACCTGTGGATGCATCTCATGAGGTCCCATGGACTTGTGTTCCTTCAGGTTCCTTAGATGGTCTAGAACCCACTCCTCTGCTACAGTGGGCGGTTCTTCATTCTCCCCGTCCCTGCCTTTGCCTTCTGTGACTTGGGTGGTGTGGCTTGAGCACTTGTTGGTGAAGACTGAGGCAAAAATGTTGTTGTGTACCTCGGCCATCTCCATATCCTGGAGAAGGATATGTTCAAATGAGTCCTATTTTGATATGCTTCTGTTATTGTACTTCCATGCAGAATGGAGAAATGTGATATTTTTGTTAAAAAGGGAGTGCTATGGCTTATTGTAGAATATTATATCTTACAGAATTAGACCAAGTGTCCATTTACAACAAATGGTACTTTACTAACATGTAGATCAGGTTATCAGGCCTCCTGTTTTACTTTTTTGGAAATTTTCAGGCCAATTTCTCCAGACGAATACACAAGACTGCAAAGTCTGTCTATTATGCCTCTTGCTAAGTACCCGTGATGAACTGGAGTGTATTTTCACTTGCAGAGGTGGTTTGAGGATCTGTCAAAATTTTATGAGAATTTTATGGTTCAGGTCCCCTTCATGGTATGTTTCTCTGGCCTGCAGTGAGTTGAATTACTAAGTTTTATAAATGTATAAATTTCTGTCTCCCTTGTACATGGATGTCTTCATAATATACTTGTCTCTATAAAGCTTGGAAGAATAGATTTCATTGGTCATTAAACATATTTCTGATGGCTTAAAGTAAAATAAATCGTGCTATCTTTTTGGCTGAGGTTTCCAAAGTTATCATGAAGACTTAGATACATTTATTACAACAGGGCACCAAAACTGTCTGAGTGCTTTGGGGAATCTCTGCCCTTATGTTTATCTTGTGTTTCATACTTCAATGATATTTGTGTAATACTAATTTGGATTACTAGTAGCTGCTGACAGAGCTTTCTGAGACTGGGATGGCAAGAGTGAGAGAGAAATCTGACTTTTTCCTTTTTTTTTCTTGACTTCACTTATTCCTGCGTTTATTCTTTTTTTTTTTCTCCTCTTGTGTGCTTGCAATTGTCATTCTTGTGTGTTTGCAATTTAGATTGAACAGAGTTCTAAGTAGATTTTCTACAGGTGTACATGGTCATTTACATCTATGATCGTGTAAGTGTATGTATGGGATTTTGTGCAGGAATAGTTTTCTTTGAAGAAGTGGAGGAAGGAGCTTCTGTTGTTAATTGGTACTTGGCTGCTTGCGTGTCTCATTCTCATATATGTGCAGTGATGTGTGCTTTAAATGCAGAAAATCCTCTCCAGAACAAGGAACTCATCTTGGAGAGGAGGGATGGAGGGAACTGGATAAAGATGTAAAAAGCTTTAGGGGAAAGACTGAACTTTTTTCAGATACTCTGGAGGACTCCAGAAATGGGATTAGCTACATAAACTAACATGCTTCTCCTAGAAAAAGTTCACCTTCAGTGAGATAGCCTGAGAAAGAGTGAACCGGAGAACCTCTACACCAGGGTGTAAGGGGAAGAAATGCTTCAGATTTAGACTTCACATATGAAAATGTATTAGTTATTTCCATTTTCTTTCCTCATAATGTCTTTCAAAGATACACCTTTTTGGATGTTTTAAATAAATATTCGTAAACAGTAAATGTATTTATCCTAGTTTGGCTTTAGTTCAAGATGTTTTCAAGATGGAGTAAACAGCAAATCATTTCTCCATCAAAGGAAAGGCAAATCTATAAAATGGGATGTTGGGACCCTTTAGTAAGTGCTCCAGCTGACTGGCTATACTTTAAAAATATCCCAAGAGCATAAGGGTGTGTCTCTGTAGCAATAACATACACTGGTTTGAGTGCTTATGTTTCAGGAGTCAGAAAAGGAATAAAGTTTTCTCTGAGGCAGGTGATAACTGAATCTCTTCCATATGGGGCCCACCAAGATCTATAGGTCTCGGGAAAGCTGTCGCACGCTGCTGTCAGAAATCTGTGCTGAAATCCTGAAAAGGATTTTCACCCTGTCTCTGGTGAGATTCTTCATGCTGATAGAAGGAAAGAGAGAGTGCAGTAAATAGACGGACTAAAAGGACTCTTCCATTTTCCTTAAGAGATGCCCTGAGAACTTCTCATCATGAAGACAAAATCAGGAGGACTTTAGAGCTAATGAATTGCAGCTCTGCTGCATGGGCTTCAGGTGGCTGTACCCTGATGAATTAACAGGTGATGCCTACACCATCTGATGAGAAGGTTTGAGCCAGTGGAAGGCTTCAGAAGCTAATATTTGAATCCAGTAAAGAATATAGACCAAAGAGAACAGATCCTCTTGGCCATACTTGATCTTGTTAGGCTCTGAACCTTATAGTCTTACACTTATAAACACTTGCTCTCTGTGTTTTAGCCCTCTGAACTTATAGCCACAAGTAAGCAAGCAGCATCAAAAGGACAGTGGAGACCAATTAGCCACAAAGCAGAATCACAGAGTGGCCATTCAGAAACATCAGACACTACAGTGGAATTACAGAGATGTAGTTTTGAAAACCACTGTCAGAGTATCAAATGTGACTTGTTCTTGTAATAATTTTAATGGGGTGTTAGGTTGCTATTTTTAAGTATGTAGAACTCCTCCTTTTAAATGCTGGCTTAGTTCTTTCATAACCTGAAAAAAGAAATATAATAATATACTAATATAAGATATAACAACATAATATAAGATGGCAGAGAAAAAGGGGATTAAATATAAACTTAGAGTCATTAATAACATTAATTTTCTTGTTGTAGAGCTACTTTTGGAAACCCTTTTAAAGGTTGCCTTGAAAACTTCCATTTTTTCTATGAATTTAATTAAGATGGCTTTAATTTTGTCCTGCAATCAAAACCATTCACAAAATAAGCTTCACCAGATCTGTCTATACATGTTTTGTTATCTCTCTCTGTTGTATTACAAAAGATCTTGCAACAGATTTGTTGAAAAATGCATGCTTATATATATATATGCTTTTTTATATACTGCCTTGCAGTGTGCTTTGATGAGGCTTACTCTTCACATGCCATCTTTATTGAAGGCTGTCCATCAGTGGCTGTAAGTTAGTAATAGCAGTAATCATTGTGAGGTGTTGGGTTGCTGCTTTTTAACTTTCTTTAGCTCTAGTCGCTTTGGTTCTTACATTCCGTGCGGGCAGATGGGAAACTTGAAATACCTGTTCATCAGAGGGTTGGCTGTTTCTGAATTGGCTGCTCTGTGATTCTGCTTTGTGGCTAATTAGTCTTTACTGTCCTTTTGATGCTGCTTGCTTACTTGTGGCTATAAGTTCAGAGGGCTAAAACACAGAGAGCAAGTGTTTGTAGTAGCTGAATTTTGCATGGTTTACGAATATTCTTATCAATCTTGTGTTTCTCTTATGTTTAGCCACTAGGATGTTGCAATCCTTTTCTTCCCTCTATTCCCAAGCAGGTGTGGAAGATCAGCAGTCTGTTTGGTTAGTGCATAAATGGAAGTTTATAAAACAAAAAAAGGGAGTGGGTGGGAATCCTGCATTTACTACTTTATCTTTTGGGAATTCTGTTAGTATTGTGAACACTGAAGTCATTAGATGGTGGTGGTGTAGACTCTATCTACTGAGTTTGAATGAATGCAAAACAATTTCAGCTTAGAAAAAAGTTTTAGCATGGGAAAAAAACCACACAACACTAAACATTTTTTTTAGAGGCTAAATGGTGTTACTAGTACAGTGTGACTTTAGTCTATTACTTATTAAGGCTGCCACCTGTAACCACCGGTTGCAAGAAAAAGAGGTTTTGTCTACTCTGATCTCCCTTAGATGTTTTCTGCTTGCAGCTTCCAGGTTGGTAGCTTAGGAAGAGAGGATACGTGTGGTGGCGTCATTTTTAGGACTGTAGAGATTGATTTTTTTAATGCACATTATATTAAAAGATATGGATTTTTCTTAGCTTTAAAACTTGTATTTAAGAGATGAGATTGTAGCAGAGATGTTGTTTATTTGTTTCACTGGCCCTGTAAATGGAGGGTGCAGCTGCAGCTAAAGGTATGGAAAAGCATAGGTGCAACCTGGAGCTGCAACAGGGCAGACAGAGAATAAACAAATGGCTCTTTCTAACTGTAGCTTCAGTGGAGCTCAGTGTGGCTTCCAGCTTCGGATATTCCATGGTGCATGGACTGAATCCCTTAATTCCTTAACTTCAAACTTCATTAAAGATTGATTCCAGGTTTCATTTCAGCTGTGGGTAAAGGTTCAGGTTTGTTGTTTTCATCCAAAAATATGTTATGGTCTGTGTTTCAGACTAAAAATTTCCTGTTAAATCTGAACTCCAGTTTGACTCCTGACCTGAAGGAAATCCTTTGGGATCCACCACATCTTCCTTGCTTTTGTTCTCCACTTGTAAAAACCTTCCTCACTTTTTGCATAGATTTCAGTTTGGTAGGGTAAGAACATGCTGTGCTTTTTCTGAACAGCACATGCTTAGAATGCCAAAAAGGTATATGAATTCTTCTCTTGCAGAAAAATATTTATCTGAAACTTTTCTCCTGTTTTTGATCCAGACTCTTTCCACACTCAATGTCTCTAGCAGTTTGCACCTGTGAATTTTATAAACTTACAGGCATAACAGTACTAACCTGTTCATTCAGATAAAGAATTATTCATATTTGATTTGGTATTGCAGCAAGTATTATTTTTATAGATATCTAAGGGGGAATCTAAGCCTTGAAGCTTACCTTGTCTCTGCATCATAATTCTGTCAGTGTTCAGGTGTAATCCTGGGGTACCTGTTGAACTGAGCTGGGGGTTGTTGTAGCATTCAGAATTACATTGCTGCACTGCTGTTTGGACACAACTTCATGTTCTACTAGATGAAAATGTTGTAGCAAGGTGGTTAAGACATACCTTTATTGATCTGTTTTTTACAAGTTTAAGTCTTGATCTGGACTGTGGTTAAAGGCTATGTCCAGCTGACTCCAGTTATTGTGGCTTAGAAATGCCATCTGTACCACTCTTTATCCAGGATACAGAAGCTGTTGTTGCAGGTGAGGCTGATGTCCTCTTGATGTTGCTTGCTAATATGCCATGCTTAGCAGTCTTGTGAGAAAAGATCTTGCACTAACTTTTGCAAGTGTACTAGGATGAAATCCAATGATCTGACTAAGTTCTGACTAGGGTAAGTGTTCTGTATATTCAAGTTCTCTGTGAAATATCATGTTTTTGTTTTGTTTTGTTTTTTAAATATCCCTATCCCTAAGTGTTTGTCTTCCAAATAATTGCTTTGTTTTATCCCAGCAATCAGCATGTTTCACTGTTGTTTGAAGTTCTCCCTTTGTAATAGTTATTTATCAGTTTTTCAACTACCTCTAGGATAAGGAACTTACAAATAAGATCATTTGCATTCTTATTTGTATTTTATGTAAATGTGTGGCTTCTTTATTTTGACAGGTTGGTGAGATACTAAAAATGTCAAGGTTGTAGATTTTGCACTGGATCTGCTCATGTGCCAACCACAATTGTAGCACCCAGATTGCCTAATGACAAGTCTTTAGTGGGTAGTGACTGCAAATAGACTCGCTTGCCTTCATACCAAATTCATGTATTCTTTGACCCAAAATGCTCTCTAGGTCCTGGTGAAACACAGGCGCATTAGCTACTGCTTTACAAGTTTTGTGTCTTTCACTAGAACACGCAGCTGAATTCCTAGTCTCCTAGCTGGCAAATAAAACCACGGACAAAACAACCCCTTCCCACACTTTTACGATGAATGAAAGTCTGCAGTGGATATGCTTTTAAGAGGAGGTATGAAAACAGGCTCCTGATCTGAGTGTTAAAAAGGGCTTTATGCCTTAAGTGGCAAATGCCACTCTGACAAAGGCTTAGTCAAACTTTGAAGGTCGAAGTGGGGTTCGGGAGCTCTGTCTAAAGCTCCTTTTTCCATTTGAAAAAGGGACCTTCAAAGGCAAATTTCAATACTTGACATGCAGCTTTTTTCCCCTCTGTTCCAGCCTTGCAAACACTGAAACAACCAATGACAACAGTGAAGGAAGACAAGAAAAGCATGTAAAACAGCTTGCAATCACTTTCATTCAGTACGGCGCTACTCCTCAGGGGTGGGGGCTTTCTTCTGTTTTATTATATTTTTTTATTTCTTTTGCATATTTTTTGTTTTCTGCCAGTTAAATACTCTCATTTTCTACAGAGAGCAGCTTGAAAGTAGGATATCTGATACAGGAGCCTCTGCAAACCTGTATATGTTAACAACTGAGAGCCAGATTTTCAGAAGTGCTTTGTATTCAGCAGCCTGGATTTTCTCCCCTACCCGCCCAGCTGCCACACAAAAATAACCGAACCAGTTTGGTGTAGTTTCTCTTTGCGTAAGAGGAACATGAGAAGGAACCAGTAACAGGCGGAGTGAAATTGCCAAATTATTTAGAAATCTTTTCTGGCTCTGATCTCTTTGCAGGTTGAATATTTCTAGACACACGGCCAATGCTGCTGTGCTGCTGGCCAAGAACATGTCAGATTTCACTAGCTAAGCAATGCGGGGTATGGTCAGTACTTGGTTGGGAGAACTCCAAGGAAAACTCAGGTGCTGTAGGATGTGGTAATTGCTAATTCAGTAAATAGACTTCTCAGAGTCAGTGCAGCATCTGTGTCCGATCTAGGAGGATGTTGGAGCACTGCTAGCAAAAAGCACTGGGTAAAGGTTGGCAGGATACGTTATGACCTCGTAAAACATTTTGGAATTATAAAGAAATATATATCATGTATCATAATGGCATCAAGACCTTTTAAATCTTGTTAGCCACTCTCACCCCCTACACCCCCCCAAAAAAATTCCTCTGTAATCTGAGGTTTGCATAGGCTAAGGTACTCTCTTTGCCTTTGAGAGATCCAAGTTCAAATCACTCCTCTGGCATTATTCCTTGTCCAAACACATGTTCTGCCTGCCAAAGTGCATGCCACCTTGGCACGGGTCTGCTTCTTTCTCACTTTGACCAGTGATTTTTATCTTCAGACAAGAACTAGCATATAGGAATGGAAAGACCATTTTCTTAACTTTTTAAACCATAGCTGGAGCTGCAGGGCAAAAGTTTATTTCTGATGAAGAGAAAATGAGGTTGGTACTCAGAACCCCATATGACTTGATTCTGGGACTTTGTCTGGGTTTCAATTTTTGGACTTCCTTGGCTTTCAGTGTGTAAAACCTTAACTTCTAATAACGTAATATTTGTTGTCTTACCTTTTATTGTTCAGGGTTTCTCTGTAAAATATCTGACTCTTGTCTGCTCAAACCTCCCCAGCTCCTATGGATCATTGATGAGGTAGGTCAGACTTCCTGAGGATGAAAGCTCTACCTGGTGAATACTAAATAGCAAGGAGTATTTTTCTGTGCATTGGTAAAAATTATTTATCTCCTTATCTGGTGGAAGTTGTTATTGATGTGTCTGAATACCTGTTTAAACAGCTCTGTAATGGAGAGGATGTTAATAAGACATACATGAAACATCATTTAAACTTTGGAATAATCACCTTTACATGGGTATTATGATGTAAAATCTAATGGTTTGAGAGTGTTTTACTTGAATTAAACTGGGAGAAGGTCAAGATTTAATGTTCACCTTGTTTAGATAAATTGGGGTAAAACCTAGTCTTCAGGCAGACTTTTTTTTTTTTCCCCCTGAGCCAGCTTATACGTTTGAAGAATGTACCTCTTTTGCAACAAAGATATAGACAAAGTGATGATGTGTCTTGAAAAACACTGAGCGGTTAACAGTTCTGCATCAATTTAATCCATTTTCTTATACTATTAGTACTGCAGCTTGGCCAAAAACCCTAGCCCAAACCCAACAAAACAGTTTCCTAATAGATAATCTTTGCTTGATGCACTCTTTGAAATCGCTCCCTGAATTAAAGTGATAGGCTGAAGTAGCCCCCCTTCTGACCAGCTTTTAACAGGTTGTTAGCTGTTTTGTGTCTAAAATCAGCAGAACTTTCCTCATCATGAATGGGCAAAATATGTTAATCAATTATAGAAGTTTAAGTCCTGACCAAAACACTGGTCTGTATAGGGACAAGGGGAAATAGTTAAGAAAACTGTTTGCTGATTTAAAAAATCATATAATATCTCTACAACTTATTGAGGCCAAGTAGATATGAATGCTATTTCTTGTTGCTATCTTTTTTTTTGCATCGAAAATGCTCAGGAAGTTGTGCAAATCAGAAATGGACTACTAGGATATGCTGAAATGAATTTTTGGCCATGACCATTTACCTGTTTCAGCCTTGAACTGTGTGCATCCAAGGTTGTTTGTTTTTATTTTAAACTAAAAATGTGTAAAGAATACAATTTCTGTGGGTACAAAAGTTCATATTCAGAATAAAGACAAGCAAGCTCTTCCTTGCTGGAATGTATTTATTGCCAAGTAGGCTGAGGGAGCATCTGGGGTTCTGCTGTATAAGATGGTCTTCAGTAGATTCTTGGTTTTGCCACAATGGTAGTTGCCTCTTAGAGCTCTTATCAGAATGAAACTCTATCTATACATAAAGCGCTTAAACCATGGAATTTCTTCAGTGTTCCTCCAAACAGTTATTTTCTGGAGTCACATAGCTTTTGACTTCCTTAACTTCTTGATTCTGCTTTTCTTGCCTCTCTTCTGGAGCAACAAACCCTCCCATGCACACATACCTGTACAGGCTTTGCGCTGGTTTTGAGGTGTACATCATGGTGCTTATTCTGTGCAGTCTTGCTCTTTTGCACTTATATTCTTACCACCAGTGGTAGTTCTTAAAGAAACAAATAAATGGGAAGAGTGATGCTTGTGGAGTTGAAAATCCATGTTTATGATTTCAGAGCTCCCCTTGCAAAACTTCTCACATGCCCTCAGACAATAGCAAAACGCTATGTGTCTAATTTCTAAAACGGGCCTTTCTAAAGAGCTTCCAGTCAGATACAAAACATATAAACAGAAGATGAAAAGAGGCTTGAGCATCTGGGAAGAAACCTTCCTGGCTGAACTGCTGCACTCTGGCTGAAACGTCATGTTCTATCCAGAGTATGTGAAAGAGCACAGAAGAGCTTGATCCATGTTCCCTTTGCAACCCAGCACTTCTCCTTTCAGATAGGTTTGGGGAGTGAACCACAGAACAATCTTTGCTAATTGCCTCCCCATCTGTGTATTTAGGCAAAGACCCCATCCCCTACCTTTGTGCAATATCTATCCGAGGAAGGCTGACAGAGGCAGTCGCGTGGGAGTGAGGTGAGGAACAGAGATGAGGCTCAAGACGAAAGAGGGGAGTACAAGTGTCAGAGGCTTTTTGGGAATCTGATTAATTTTGAGGGACTGTATGTCCGCATCAGTTGCTTGGTGGGGGATGCGAGGAGGATGTTTCTCAAGTACTGCCTGTGTCCGACCCAAAGATAGGGTGAGCAACTATATGAGTGACTGATCTGATGCCACTCAAGTCCATTTTCATGTTCATAAACCCTTGCTGATTTTAATGAAAATTTTTTGTTCAGGATTTTAAAACTTTCTACTTTTTCGCCTAGTGCCTTTTTTTTTTTTTTTTTGCAAAAATATTCCATTTTGCTGTTTGACTTTTCATTATATGTGTTATAGCAATGGCTGCATGAGTTGCATGTTATCGTTTCTGCTCTGCAATAAGATGTTTGAAATGTATATTTTCCTTCCTGTCTTGAACTTCCCCTATTTATATAAATAAGTGTAAATTTGGCTTCTGGGGACATTCTGTAGGTGTTGGAGGCTTTGTGCTTTGCACGGCTGACACCAAGAAGAAAAAGT
This sequence comes from Phaethon lepturus, assembly GCF_000687285.1. NCBI lineage: Eukaryota > Metazoa > Chordata > Aves > Phaethontiformes > Phaethontidae > Phaethon > Phaethon lepturus. The sequence continues at coordinate 8,428 of NW_010528487.1, read as the reverse complement.
ATTATGAATGCTAGTGGAGTATTTTTGGTAAGTAACTGAAAAGAAGTTAGTACATAAAAGCCAGTTTTATTTCTTCCAAGGCCTCTTCTCAGAGATCCCTAGCATTAAGATCTAAGGATTTTAGTAGTGGAACTGATTTGCACAAGGAAGTTTAGAAGTTCTTTATGTATTTTATATATTCTACCGGTGGCATGGGCGAAGAGCCTCAATACCTAAAGCCTTCTGTAGTATTGCAACATGTTGCATCTCCAAGATGTGTTTCTGCAGTCTTGCCCTAGCCCTCTGTACCTTCTGTGTATGAATAAAATGAATCCTTAATAGTATATAGGTTGCCGCCTTGGCTCAGTTCTTTATGTGCTTTCAGTGGGCTTTCTATCCCCGTAGTCACTTTATTGAAACACAGCAGGATCCTTCTGGAATGGCCTCCAAGATGATCCTTTGAAAGATGGAATGTAGCCATGAATAAGCTGTTCCATTTCTTTCTCCCCCCTCTCTGCCTCCTGCCTTGGGCAGGAAGCTATTTGGCTTCATATTTGTACTCCTATAAAAAGTTGTAGACGTACTGTCACTTTTATTAGAAATAAATTAATAAACTAAAACATGTAATGGAAGGGACTTGACCTATGAAAATCCTTCCTTCCTTCCCTTTTCCCTTGTGTCTGCTGGGGCATGCTCGTGTAAATTTAGGCTCTAAAAACAGTTACAAAAAAAAGGAAAAAAAGAAGGGTGGCGGAAGTTGTTTCCCCCCCGCCCTAACACCTGGACCTCCCCAGAGGGATTTCCCGTCAGCTGCAGCCTTTGAGGTTGACCTTAGTTGGTTAGTTGGTTTTGTTTTGCTTTGAATCGGAGCCACACCATTTGGACATGTATTTCACGTGTCCCAGGAGCTCTTTACCTCCACCTCTCCCTCCTCCCTGTGCCTTGATGTCTATTAAAACAATTTCTGTGCAGCCCACCTGGGGAGATGTTTGAGGTAGGGAGCCGTAAGTCATCTTGTGTGAAGGGATGAGAATGCCAGGCGTTCCTATCTGGGCTTCCACGTGAGCTCCAAGCTGGCCCTAAGCGAAGCCCAGAGAGACTTCATGCAGACATTCTCCGTCTCTAGTTCAATCTTGTCCTTGCATCGCTCCCATCTCTGCGCTCCCATCACTAAGGGCATGCTGCTGCCTCTGCTGGGAGTGGAACAACAAAGCTCTTAAGAATACCCAGGCAGCCAAAAATAATAGCAATAAAAATAAAGATGTTATTAAAGCCAGATACAACTGATCTGAAGTCACAGCGAGTGTAACATGACTCAGTCAAATCCCCAGGACAGTTGGAGACAGAAAGGGAAGGAGAGAGGAAAATCTCTATCTGTTTAAAGTTCTGGGCCCCAAACTCCTTACAAGTCGGCTTTGATAATTCATCAGACGACCACAAAAAAGAATGCCTCCCCCGCTCCAGATGCAACCGTGTCTTGTCCCAGCCTCTTTTTCCACAGCCTGTGAATTTCACCACATCAAGGGGGAGAGAAAATACATTTAAAAGTTCTCCTTATTTAGGTTGGGTAGGTTTGAAATATTCTCCGAAGGCAAACGTGTGTGTGTGTGTGTGTGTGTGTGAGAGAAACTGAAGGCGTGCGTGCGTGAGTATATACATGTGTAGAGTTGTACTTGGAAAAAGGGAAAAATTACTGGAAAAAGCAGCATTTGCAGTTCACACCCAATGCAATTAGAGAAAGAGGTGGCTGCAAGCCTCTTTATTGTGGCATGGTTAAGGTAATGAGAGAAAAACCTAAAAGCCTACACAAAAGAGTGGTGAGTGGCCCAAAGCCTGCCTGTAGTCTGGGGTGGGTAACTGCACCCTCACTCCATCGGTTGCATCGGATGCAGTAGGGCAATCACTTGGAGCACAGGCAGCGCTTCACAGAAAAGGGGAGTCTCCTAGATGTATTCGTTTGGCTGTTGGTGGCATGCTTGCTGGAAAAGCAGATTGACCTACCAGTACGCAAGAGGAATGGAAGAGGAATGTAGGAATGAGCACTGCTTGCTATTCTTCTCTGCTATCAAGATGAGAAAGTAATTTTTCAGGCCTATTGTTGTATTAGAGGTCTCAAGGGGGTGCCATGAAAGAGGAACTCCCCCACGTCATTTGGGGAGAGTGGCTTTGACTAATGGACTCGAAGCAAATGGTAGAAAAGGGGCCAACCAAGAAAACTTGGATCTGTTTTCAGTATCAAACAGTGTGTGTGTTTTGTTCTCAGATTTTAGCTGAGGCCAACTCTGATATAAACAGATGGACTTCAAAGTAGTTGGTCTGAATAAAAGCTTACATGATATTTTAATGATTCAAGTCTTTTGGGACTTTAAAACTAGATTGAAAATCTCAGAAGGTATTTATTTTTGCTTTTTGGGTCAGGCAGAGCTACAAGAAATAGATCTGGTTCAGTTTTGGTTGATATTTTGTTTGTTTTTCAGCCCCCTATGACTCTGAGATGCTTTTGCACTTTTTATAAGGGAAAATAACCTGCTTTAGAAATGGAAATTATTACCTGATTTTTAAAAATTTTTGATTTTTTTTCAAAATTTGAAACTTTTCAGTCTTTCAGGGCTTGATAACCCTTTCTTTTCTCTTTTCCCTCTCTGTTGTTCAATACAAAGGAATCATGTCTTGCTCCTGGTTTTCATTCTTGACAGGTTTTTGTTACCATCTTTTTAAACTTCATTTTATTGGTTTTGAAAATAAAGACCTCTAGAAAAGGTCATGTGGAAAAATGAAATGTAAAGAAAAGAATGTGTGAATTTAGAGGAAAACGTCAATGTCTACAGTGTTTTAAAAAGGGAAGTTTTTCTTCCTCTTTCCCCCATCAGCTCTTTGTTTCAATGAAATGTATCCTTTTGCATTTTTTTTTAGGAAAGGTTAATGAGCATTAACATAGGCCAGTTATGAGTGCAAGAAGTTAACTTGTGGTAACCCTGCAGCTCTGCTCCTGGCTGGAATTAGGTAGTGCCAAATGTGAATGAAGCATGGAGTTTTCATTGCTCTCTTTCAAGCCTGAAAAGCCTTGAATAATCTTTTGAAGGATGAGTGGATCTGGTACTGAATATTTAGACCTCAATTTTGGGTATTTCATGTTATCCTTAGTCCTTAGGCTTTGCAGAAAACCTGTTCCTAATGTGCAAATCCCAAGGGATTTCAGTGCCAGCACAGCTGGACCAGTTGAACATTGTCCTGGGTTTTCAAGAGTAAGCCGCAAAGCCAGTATTTGCAATCCTCATTCTGATAAACAACAAATTGTGTGACTTGCCCAAGCTCTGTCCTCGAGACATAAGTTGGGGCACAGTCTGAAGGATTTCCTTTGTGAATCTAACCCAGCAAGACTTGACTGCAAGATGTGATACAATTTGAGCACTTTATTTGCTAGTGCTTGTTACACAAATTCCAGACAGGCAGTATGTTACTTGACTAATACCACAGACAGTATAACCACAGTCTTTCAAAATGTATTTGATGTCCCTAACAGAGCCTGGTAAGCTCTGTGCTGTATGCCCAAGCTATATACAGAAGTTTTAATTTAGAAAGGCTACTACTTGCAGTTGTGTCAATATTACTTTTAAAAAGTGTTTGGGCGGAGGTCGGGGGGAGATGAGAGCGCTATTTTGGACCATATTCCTGGGAACCAGTATGTCAATATATAAAGTCAAATCTTATATCAAGGATTATATGCAAAATGAAAAACGAATGGTCTGAAGATTTTTTTTGTGAAACATTAGCTAGCAGAGACAAACTCCCCATCTAGTTTTTTGTTGCTCTCATTACTGTCAAATCTGAACACTTTCTGATAACTGACATGACTTACATCTGTCACACACATTTCATTTTCTATTTCCCCACTGGAGCAATATGTTTTATTTATTTCTAAATGTATACACTGCTGGTGCCTATATTAGAACAAGTTAGGCTGTGTTAGTCTGCTCTTGGTGTGGGAGGCAGTAAGGCTGTAATGGTCCATAGCTGTTGCATTAGTTCCCTGGATGCTGGGAAAGCTGAGTTGAGCATGAAACAAGATGCATCCTCTGACTTGAGAGAGGAATAGTCACCAGCAAGTATCCCTATTTTCTAGATAATCTGGATTCAGATGGCTGTGTTTAAAAGATGAAGATTCTGAAATGCTTTCAGAATCCACTTTTAACTAAGGCCCTTTTTTTATGTTAGAACTAGGATTTTCACTGGGAGTGAAAGGAGTTACATGCCAAATCTCTATGTTACATAGGCATAATCTACCTTAAAAGTTACTCTGACCATTCCTACCTATCTGTTAATTATTGCTGAAAAAATGATTAAAACCCTTAAAGCATTTTCAAAATGTGCTAACTTGTTCCAGTGCAACTAAGCCCAGTGTGCTATGGAAATTTGTAGACTTAGAATTTGCAGAGGGTCAGTTAGGTGCATGTGCATGCCTTGTCCCTGCTCGTGTCTTCAGTTGGGATAAACTCCAGTCTCAGATGAGCCTGGAACTTGGGATTCATTTCCATGAGGTGTCTCACTTTTATAAAACTGTTCATAGCTCTAGATTTAACATTGAAATGAACTTTCTAATTTCTCAAATATGTTAATGAATCCGATACTAATGCATGTCTAGCCCATGTGCTCTGTAATTTAAATACCTATTTGGAACTGTATCCAAACACAGAGCCACACTTCTGACCTTGGAGCTACTTTTTATGCTGAGATTATTCCTTTCACAAAGGTCATTATCAGCCATGATCCGTTAGGTACAACCTGCTGCTGTGCCTAGACATGAACGTTCACAGAATGAGTGACTCCTGGGACCCGTTTCAGTGGCTTTCTTAGACACCTGAATTACACTGAGAGATGTTTGTCCTTCCGTATTTTTCATAAGCAAAATTCTGGCTGTGTCCTCCTTATCCCTTGAATGGCAATAGAGACTAGTGGTAAAGCGCCATTTTGGGTTTGGTCCCAGTGCATCCAGGGCATTTTCAGACCACTGAATTTGAGTGTGAGCCCTTAACCAAACAAGAGACAGATATGAGGGCAAAGAGGTGGTGTTTGACTGAACCTACCAAAGTTTAAGATTTAATTGGAAGGATATTGTCAGATTGTTGCAACATATTGCTTTTCCATATTTCCATATGTGATCCTAGCTTGGGGTCATTTGAGAGCAGTCCAAATGATGACTTCAGCAAGTATCTTAAATAAATTAGGATCAGTCAGTGACGGAAGAATTCTGGTTGTGGTTGGTCTGTCTTTTGGAAACTAGAGCATATTAGCAGAAACCAACAACAAATTTAGTATCATGAATCTATTGGGAAAGGAGAAAAACTTCCACATTGCAGCATCTCCTACCTCAAAGTCAAGGATGTGAAATATCTCAGTTGGCCACCACATCATGAAGGACGATTTATTGCATCTGTTTAAAAACAATTCTGTATTCTCTGGGGGCTCTGTCCTTCACTAGCAGAGTTTCGGACTCAATGATCTAATAGATCTTTTTCCATCTCCAACTTTTGTAGCTTGCCATATGTAGAGATAAACATCTTTCTTTCCGATCAGCATTGACGGACAGACTTTCAGGCATGGAAACATTATTGTGTGGGGGGGATAGGGGGAGGGAAGGTAAGGCCATTTGCTGAGTGTTACAGTCTCCAGGGCACAGGATTATTGGAAAATGATAAATAGCCGGGCAGGCAAAGGAAATATGAAAACCCTGTCGCAGAACAGTGCTGCCCAAGATTTCTGTTCATATTGCGGTGACCAAAAGAAATTTACATTGGAAAAACCCTCTTGCCTTCAGGGCTGAATGTTATGAACCTTCAAAGTGATTCTTGAGAAAAAAAGGGGTTGGGAATAAAAGGAGTGGGAGGGACTGCCATGCTGTTTCGATGGAGCAGGGGTCACTGCAGAATAACATTGATCATCTTGTTGGTGCCGTTCTGAGAATGGGAACAAGGTGGAAGAGATAAAAGCAAGGTTGAACTGCAATCTGGCATTTGCTGCTTGTTCTCTTGTCCCATGCGAGTTGCGAATGGACTAAGTCCAACCTTTTTTCTTCTGGATTTCATTCAAGGATTGTTCAGCTGGCCTGCGGACTGGGTGCCTTTACTGTAAGAACTTGTTTTTCCCTCAACTTGCTTGGACTTCAGTGTTCCATTCAAATGTATTAGTCACAGGCCTATGCATAATGGACAAATCTTCTGCCAGTGTAAGTCAACATGGATCTATGAGAGTTTATAGCACTTGAAGATTGGGACAAAGAACTAAAATACAGGCCATAATCTGTGCCTCAAGAAAGTAAGGACAGAGATCAGTCCATAATTGACATGTAATTATTTCCATTTGGACTTGTATTCCATTCTAAAAATGTCACCAGATTCGTTCTCGTTATTTCTGAAATAGTTTCTGTTTTGTTTGAAACCCAGGAATTGGACAAAGTGGCCAGGGTAGTTGCTTCTCTGTGTTCCTTATACATGTCATGGGGCAAAAGATCTAAGTAATGGGTGCTTTGTATGCAAAATGAATGTCAGAGGAACTTAAAAAATATGTTTTGTTTTCAATAACATTTGATTTAAAATAAAAATAACTTTTTTGATTGGTAGGCTTACTTTGCAATTGGAAAACAGGAAGTTGCATTTTTGATTCAGTTATTGGACAAAGTAATTGAATTTAAACTGGAGGCCTAATTTTCAGAGTAACTGAGCACCCTTTCATTGCGCGTTATGTTTCCAAATGGGGGGGAAAAAAGGCATCGCATTTCGTCATCTCCTCTACTTTCAGTGTATTTAAAGTTGCCATGAATTGCATTGTATTTTGCATAGGGGATGATGGAAACAGTTCATCAGGTCCAGCAGCATAGATTCAGTTGCTGTATTTGTGTGCTATGTTTGCTTTTAAATGTATATTTAGACACACTAGCCATCTGAGGCATTGATTCAACATTCCTGTGGCTCTTTGGCCGAGCTGGCAAGCCATCACTGCTTTGCAGCACTCACCAGCTTTTTGTTCCTGGCAAAACTCTCATTTAAATTATTTCATCTGGCAGATCTGTCAAGGAGAGATGAACACTCTCTTGTTATATCTTCTAATCCCTGTTTAGCTGTTTGATGTTGCTTTCCACCCAAGTGATGTGATACTTTGGTATTACAGGCTGAATGACAGCTGTAAGAGTTTGAGATTTTCACATGAGAAATGTTCAGCACTTCACTGTCAAGCTTGTTTGCAAGTTGCCGTTGGAATGGTGGAGAGATGGATTATCGCTTGAGAGTTTGAGGCTCAGTGGCTACACTTGGTTGTGCTGGATGATCCCAAGAGTTGGTTTGAACTTCAGTGCGCTCCTAAGGCCCTACATGTTGCATTCCCATTTTCTTTCTAGAGATTCAGCCTGGCTTCAGACTGTATTTAAATTGCATTCTACGCCAATGCTGTCTTGTGAAAATCCCTGACAACATTATCCACTCAATGCTGGTTTTGTAGCAACACCAATGAGATACAAATTTTGCTGCACCAGGCACATGCGTCCACAGCAGTCCCCGTGGGGGCTGGCTCGTGTGCATCTGAGTGTGCTGAAAGCACAGGCAAAGTTTGGTTGTTGAAAGAGCTGCGTGGGTTGTCCCAGATTGTCCCTGGCAAGCAGGGGTGATCTACCAAGTCAAAGTGTGTAGATGAGCAGTGAACTGGATTTGGAGCCTGGCCCCGAGGCAGCTCAGACACAACAGTGTTGACCCATTCACTCCATCAACAAACCCTTGTTCCAAAAGGCGCTGAAATATTTTATAACCTGTGGACAGGGCACTGATGTCTCTAAAATAATTATTAGATACAATTCAAAATAGGGGAATGCAGCAAGGCTGATGATAGCCATTGCTGCGTATACTTGATAGCGAGGTTGTTATTCTAAAAACACAGTGGCATGTTGCATGATTTTGTGAAGCTGATTTTTCATTCCTGACATATAGCTAGCGCTTGACTGGGGAAACGCCTGCCCCGAGTGGTGTCTGCGCTGGGTGCTCACCAGAGCCATAGGCATTAGTGTGGCCAGGTCAGGCCGTGGGCTCATTCAGCCCTGTGTCTTGTTCCAGCCAGCGGCCAGAACCAGATGCTACTTCAGCAGGGAGTTTATGTATTCTTGGAAAGGACAGTTATCAGATAACGTGGTGTTAAGGGAGACTTCTTTCTTTCCAATGCAAACCGGCTTATGCCTTGCAGCTCTACAGCCTAATGCTGGGATTTGGATATAATACAAAGCAGTTTTTCTAGGATCTGTAGGGAATTTGGTTTAAACCTGCTCAGATAGAGCCTTAAAGGAGATAGGGTCCTGTGGATTTTGTACTGTGGCACAGAGGACTCTTGCAACTATTTTCTTTCTTCATTACTTCTCAACCAATGTTTTCCATTTGACAACTGATCTTTGCGCTGGCCTCATATTTAAACC